>NW_027287790.1:0-279738 GCF_047511675.1 Marmota flaviventris | reverse complement strand
ACCTAATACTAGCCCTATACCTAACCTTAGCCCTCACCTTAGTCCTAAGGTAGCTAAAAGCCTAACCCTTATCCCAAACATAAGCCTGGACCTATACCTAACCCTCACACTAACCATAGCCCAAATCCTAAACATAACCTAGATCAAAACCTAGCTCTAAACCTACCCATTACCCTAACCCTAAACCTAAACTTATTGATAATCCTAGCCAGAACCCTAATGTTATCCCTAACCCTAACCAGATAACTAACCAAAGACATAACCCTAAAATTAAACTCAGCATAGCCCTAAATCTAGATCAAATCATTAACCTAACCATAAACCTAAACATAAGCATAGCTCTAATTCTAAAACTATCACTAATTCTAACTCTAAAAAAATCTAAACCTAACCTAACCCTATCCGTTACCTTAACCCTAACCCTCATGTTAATGATAACCCTAGCACTAACTCATACCCTAAACCTAAACCTACTGTCCCTAGACCTGTCCCTAAACCTAGCCCTAACCCTAGCTCAAAACCTAAACTTTATGTTAAATATAACCCTAAAGCAAACCCTAACCCTAGTTCTAACACTAACTCTAACCCTAACTCAAGGCATATTACTAACCATAACTCTAGTTCTAATCTAAGCTCTAACCCTCTGAATTACCCTAACCATAACCCTTACCCTAATGCTAACCCTAAGACTAACCCTAGACCTATCACGAACGCTATCCATATCAATTACCCTAAACCATACCTGAACCTTAAAACAAACCCTAACTATATCCCTAACCCTAACCCTAATGCTAATTTGAGCCGTAAACCTAAATCCTTACCTAAGTCAAATCCTAGTCCTAATAATTCCCTGAGCTCTAAACCTGACCCTTACCCTAAACCTAACCCTTACACTAGACGTAGCCATAAGCCTAACCCTAAATCTATCTTTAACCATAACCCGAGACCTGATATTAGCCCTGTAACTAATCCTAGCCCTGAATCTAATACAACCACTAGCCCTCATCCTAGCCATAAACATGGCCTTAATCATAACCCTAACTCCAGCCCTAGCCCTAACCCTAACTCTATCCCTTACCCTACATCTAAACCTAGCTATAACGCCACTCTTTATCCTAAACTTAAACCTAACCCTATCCCTAACACTAGGCCTAAGCTGTACACTAACCCTAGTCCTAATCCTAGCCCTAATTTAACCCTATCGTAAACCCTAAATCTAACTTTAGCCCTATTACTAACTCTAACTCTCACACTAGCTCTATTCCTAGTTCTAAACCTATCCCTTACCATAACTCTAACCCTGGCCCTAACCCTTGCCCTATCCTTAATCCTAGCTTAATCCTAGATCTAACATAATTATAAATGTAACCCTAACTCTAAGTCTAAGCCTAACACTAACACTAGCACTAACCCTAATACTAATTGTAAAACTAGCCCTAACTCTAACCCAAGGACTAAAACAAAACCGAGCAATAGAGCTAACACTAAACCTTAACTTAAACCAAACCCTATACTACTACAAAAACTAATCCTAGCCCTAAATGATTCCTAACCCTAACCTTAAAACTTACCCTGAACCTGACTCATATCCTAATACTCACCCTAGCTCTAAACATGATGCTAACCTTAAACTGAACCCTTAGAGTAAACCTAGTTCTAATTTGAGTCCTAACTCAAACCCTAAATCTAACTCTGACCCTGACTCCTATTCTAGAAGTAACTCTAGCTCTAAATATCACCCTAACCTTAAATCTAACAAACACTAGAACTACCCCTAACCCTAACCCCAAGCTAACGCTAATTGTAACCCTGGTTCTTACATTACCTGTTTCCCTAAACCTAGCCCCAACACTAACACAAAAACGAGCCCTAATCCGAGCCCTACACCTAGCTTTAACCCTAACCCTAACCCTAACCCTAACCCTAACACTTGCTCTAACCCTATCCCTAAACCTAAGCAAAACCCTAACCCTAAAGGTAACCCTAGAACTAAACTTAATCCTAAATTTAGACTTAACTCCAGCTCTAAACCTAAAAAAACCTAGCCTTAGCCCTAACAATAACCCTTAACATAAATTAATGCCAAGACTAACCCTACCCCTAGACATAAACCTAGTCCCAATTCTGGCTTTAACCTTAGCTCTAACACTAACCTGAACACTGACCTGCCTTTAACACTAAACCTAACTCTAAACCTGACCCTAACCAAAAACCTAAACCTAACACTAGACATAGCCATAACCCTAACCCTACAACTAGCCCTAATCATAATCCTAGCTCTTACATTAACCATAGACCTAACTCTATATCTTAACCTAACACAAAACCTAGAGCAAATTCTAGGCCTCAATCTAGACCTACGTGTACCTTTAACCCTAATCCTAGCCCTAACCCTAACTCTAAACCTAACACTAGCCTTAGTCTTAAACCTTACTCAAAGTCTAACCCTTACCATAAATATAAACTTAGACCTATACCTTACCATAAACACTAACCCTAGCCCTAACCCTGAACTTAACCATATCCCTAAACTTGGCTCTAAAACTACAACTTTTCTAACCTTATACCTAACTGTATTGTTAACCCTAGCCTTAACCCTAACCTTAATCCTAACCCTAACCTGAAAACTAACAATAGACCAAACCCTAAACCTAACACTGTCCATAGACCTAACACTAGCTCAAAACTTAACCTATACCATAAACCTAAACATAACCATAGCCTTAACATTAACCCTAAAAGTAAATCTAACCCTAAACCTAAACCTAAGCCTATATCTAACCATATCCATTACCCTAACCCTTATTCTAACCCTAATGATAACCCCAGCCCTAACCTTAACCCTAACCCTAAACCTACCATGATTCTGTCCCTAGCCCTAAGGCAGAACCTAATCCTGAACGTAGCCCTATCACTAACACTAGGTGAAACTCTAACCCTTACCCTAAACATAACCCTAGCCCAAAACCTAAACCCTATCCTAGCTCTAATCCTAATCGTAACCATAGCCCAATCTCTAGCTCTAACTCTATCCATTAATCTAACCATAAACCCTAAACCTAATACTAAACCTAGCCCTAACCCTAACCCTAACCCTAACTCTATCCCTAGCCCAGATTCTAACCTGAAGCCTCAACATAGCCCTAACACTTACTCAATCCCTGACAATTACCCTTAACCTAACCTTAAGAAAATGATAAGCCTAACCCTAACTCTAACCCTAGCCCTAATCCTAAACTTAAAACTAGACTTCACCTAAGCTCGAACCCCAATCATAACCATAAACCTAAATATAAACATCATGATAACCCTATCCCTAAACCTAAACCTATTCTAACCCTAACTGTAAACCTAAACCTAGACTGAACCATAAACCTAACCCTTGCCACAGTCCTAACCCTAGCTCAAACTCTAACAATTATGATAAACTCAACTCTAACCCTAGTCTTAAACCTAAACCTAACCCTAAACCTAACCCAACATCCAAACCTGTCCATACCCTTAACCGTAATGGTAACCCTAATCCTAATCCTAGACCTAATCCTAAGCCTAACCCTATCCTTAGCACTAACCCTAGCTCAAATCCTAACCCATACCCTAAACCTAACCCTAGCCTTAACCCTAACCCTAACTTAAACTCTAGACCTACTCCTAAACATAACCCTAGCACTAACCCTTTTCATTACCCTAACGATAACAATAAACCTAATGCTAACCCTAGGCCTACAATAACCCTATCCATTACCCTAAATCTAACCTGAGCCCTAAACCAAAACTGAAGCCTAAACCTAACCTTATCCATTACACTAGCCCTAACTCAAACCTAATGCTAATTTGAGCCATAACCCTAAACCTCAACCTAACCCAAACCCAAAACCTGATTCTGACTATTATAATACCCCTAGCTCTCAACTTGAACCTCACACTAAACCTAACTCTGAAACTAGACCTAGCCATAAATCTTACCCCAAAACTATCCCTAACCATAACCCTAGACCTGATATTAGCCCTAGCCCTAATTCTTGCCATAACCCTAACACAAACGCTAGCCCTCATCCTAGCCCTAAACCTAACCTTGATCCAAACCCGAACCAGAACTCTAGCCCTATCCCTAATTTTATCCCTCACGCTAGTTCTGAACCTTGCTATAAACCCATCCCTTCACCCAAATCTAACTCTAACTCTAAGTCTAGACTTAACCCTTGCACTAATCCGAGACCTGATCCTAGCGCTAATTTAGCCCTAATCCTACCACTACCCCTAAGACTAACTCTAACTCTTGCCCTAGCCCTATTCCTAGATCTAACCCTATCCCTTAACATAACCCTGACTCTTGCCCTAACCTTAGCCCTAACACTAGCCCTAGCCCTAACCCTAAAACTAACCATAACTCTAAGTCCAACCCTAAACTTAAGCCTAAACCTCACATTAACACTAGCTCTAACAGTAACACTAATCTGAAAACTAGACCTAATCTAGTTCAAGCCCTAAAATAAAACAGAGCCATAGCCCTAACTTTAACACTTATCTAAACCAAAACTTAACCCTACACCTAGCCCTAAACTTAGCCCTAATTCCAGTCCTAACCTAACCCTAAAACTAACCTTGAGCCCGACTCTGACCTTAAACTAACCCTAGCTCTAACATCGCCCTAAAAGTATACATAAACCTAAAACTAGTACTAGCCCTAACTGTAACCCTAAAAGTAGCCCTAATCATAACTCTAGTTCTTACATTAGCCATAGCCTTAACCTAACGCAAAATCTATCCCTAAACTGAGCCCTACACCTTGTTTTAACCCTAACCCTAACCTTAGCCTTAACCATTACCCTAAACCTAAACCTAAACCTAAATCTGGCCCTAACCCTAAACCTAACCCTAGACTTAATCCTAACCATAATCCTAGACCTAACTCTAGCTCTAACCCCATCCATTACCCTAAACATAACCCTAACCCTAATGATAACCCTAGCTTTAAACTTAACCCTAATCCTAAACCTAGACCTGATACTAACCCTAACCATCAACTTAGCCCTAACCATAGCTCAAACTCTAACACTTACCCTAAACCTAACCCTAACACTAACCATAGACCTAAAACTAACCCTAGCCCTAATCCTAACAATAATCCTAGACCTAAACCTATCCATTACCCTAAACATAAGCCTAACCCAAACATAGCTCTAAACATAGCTCTAACCCCACCCATTACCCTAACCCTAATTATAAACATCATGATAACACTAGCACTAAACCTAAACATACTGTAACCCTAACTGTAAACGTAACCTAGTCCTAACCCTAAACCCTCACTAACCCTAACTTTAAACCTAACCCTAGACCTAACCGTAAACCGAACATTTGCCATAGTCCTAATCCTAGCACAAACCCTAACAGTTAACGCTAAACCTAACACTAACCCTAGTCCTAAACCTAAATCTAACCCTATCCATTTAGGCCTAACCACAAACCTTTCGCTAATATTAAACTTATCCTTATGTAAACCTAAAATGAACACTAAACCTAACACTATCAATTACTCTAACCCTAACTCTAAACCTAACCCTAATGCTAATTTGAGCCCTAATAATAAACCAAAACCTAACCCAAACTCTGAGCAAGACCCTGACTCTAATAACACACGTAGCTCTAAACTGACCCTTACCCTAAACATAACCTTTAAACTAGAGCTAGCCATAAAACTAACCCTAACAGTATCCCTAAATGTAACCCTAGACCTGACATTAGCACTCTACCTTATTCTTGCCTTAAACCTAAGACAAACCCGAGCCCTCATCCTAATCGTAAACCTAGCCTTAATCCTAACCCAAACACTAATCCTATCCCAAACCCTAATTTCAACCCTTGCCCTAGTTCTGAACCTAGGTATAACCACATCCTTTCCCCTATCCCTAGCCCTAACCCTAACACTACCACTAACACTAACCCTAGCACTAACCCTAGGCCTAAACCTAACACTAACCGTAGCTCAAATCCTAGCCCTAATTTATTGCTAACTGTAACCCTAACTCTAACTCTAGCTCTAAGACTAACACTAACTCTAGCCCTAGACCTATTTCTAGTACCAAACTTATCTATTGCCTAACCCTAACACTAGCCCTAAACTTAGTCCTAACCCGAAACATAGTCCTAAACCTAGAACTAACCCTAACTCTAAATCTAACCCTAATTCTGAACCTAAACCTTACCCTAACATTAGCCCTA
This sequence comes from Marmota flaviventris, assembly GCF_047511675.1. Taxonomy (NCBI): domain Eukaryota; kingdom Metazoa; phylum Chordata; class Mammalia; order Rodentia; family Sciuridae; genus Marmota; species Marmota flaviventris. Next base: position 273,513 of record NW_027287790.1, on the reverse strand, counting down.
ACTCTAATTTTAATTTGAAAACTAGCCCTAACCCTACACATAGTCCACAAACAAAACTGATCTTAACCCTAATACTAACCCTTAACCTAAAACAAATCTTAACGTTACACCTAGTCCTAAAGCTATCCCTACAACTAAACTGACCCTGACACTGACCCTAAAACTAACCCTACTCTGAACATCACTCTAACCCTAAACCTAACTCAAACACCAGCCCTAGCCCTAAACCTAACCCTAAAACTATCCCTAACCGTAAAGCTAATACTTGCATTAGCCATAGCCCTAACCCTAACACAAAACCTAGCGCTAAGCTGAGCCTCAAACCTAGCTTTAACCCGAACCCTAACCCTAACACTAACACTAATCCAAACCCTAGCTCTTAACCTATTCCTTACCCTAAGCCAAATTCTTACCCCAATGCTACCCTAGTTTTAACCTAATCCTTAGCATACCCCAAACACTAACTATATTACTAGTCCTAATCCTAGCCCTCATTCTATCTCTAAACTAACCCGAAGCCTAAGCCTAACCCTTAGCCTTATTCTGACCCTATCACTAACCCTAGTTCAAAGCCTGACCTAAACACTAACCCGAACCCTAACACTAGACCTACCAGTAAACCTATACCTAAACCTAACCATAACATTAGCAGTAGACCCAAACTTAATCCTAAATATAGCCATAACTCTAGCCCTAGTCCTAAACAAAAACCTAGCCCTAGCTCTAAAATAACCATTAACCTAATGCGAAGACTAACCCTAGCTCTAAACCTAACCCTAGTTCTAATTCTAGACCTAACATTAAACCCAATGCTAACCCGAACACTGATGCTTACCCTAACACAAACCCTATTTCTAATCCTTATCCTTTCTCAAAACTTAAACCTAACACTAGATATATCTATAACCCTAACCCCCAAAACTACCCATAAACATAACCCTAGCTCTTACATTACCCATAGCCCTAACACTAGCCATACACCTCACACAAAACCTAGCCCTAATACATGCCCTAAACCTAGAATTAAGCATAAACTTAACCCTAACCCTAGCACAAACACTAAACCTAATGCTTGCCCTAGCCCTAACCCTAGCTCAAACTCTAACCCTTACTCTAAACATAACCCTAGCTCTAAACCTAACCCTAACCCTATCCATAATCCTAAGTGTAACCATAGCCCAAATACTAGCTCTAACATTATCCATTACCTTAAACATAACCCTAACCATAATGCTAACCCTATCCCTAACCCTAACCCTAACACTAACCCTAACCCTAACTGTAGCCCTAATTGTAACCCTGATTCTAACCATAACCCTTGCCCTAGCACTAAACCTAGCTCAAACCCTAACACTTACCCTAAACCGAACCCTAACACTAAGCCTAGGAGTAACCCAAATCCTAGCCCTAATCCTAACTTTTTCCTAAGCCCTAACACTAGCACTAAACCTATTCATTTGGTTAGCTTAAACCAAATGCTAACCCTCGGCCTAACCCTAACCCTATCCCTAACACTAATCCTATATATTACTCTAAACCTAACCTGAACTGTAAACCTAACTCTATCCATTACCCGAACCCCAACCCTAACTCTAATGCTATTTTGAGCCCTAACTTTAAGCCTTAACCCAAACCAAACCCTTACTCATACTCTGACCCTAATAATAACCTAGCTCTATACCTGAGCCCTACACTAAACCTAATCCTTACACTAATCCAATCTCTAGCCCTAAAATAAAACCTAGCCATTGTTCTAACCCTAAATCTTAACTTAAACCAAACCCTAACCCATAACTAGCCATAGCCCAAGCTCTAATTCAAGTCCTAGGCCTAAAACTAACCCTCATTCACAAACCCTAGCTCTAAATATCAGCCTAACCCTAAAACTAATGCTAACACGAGACCTAGCCGAAACCATAACCCTAAAACTAACCATAACCATAACCCTAGTTCTTACATTGGCCTTAGCCAAACCCTAACCCTAACCCTAACACCAGATTTAACGCTAAACCTAACCCTAAAACTAGCCCTAAACCTAACTCTAATCCTAGCCCTAACCCTAGCTCTAATTCTATCCATTACCCTAAGCCAAACCCTATTCATAATGCTAACTCTAGTCCTAATCCTAATCCTTAGCCAAACCCAAACAATAACCCTATTACTAGTCCTAACACCAGCCCTCATTCTAGATCTAATCCTAACCCCAAACCTCACCCTAACCTTCACCCTTATTCTGACCCTAACATTAATTATAGGTCTAAATTGGACCCTAAACAGAAACCGAAACCTGAAACTAGCCCTACCAGTAAACTTATACCTAAACCTAAACCTAACACTAGCCCCATACCTAAACCTAATCCTAAATTTAGCTATTACTCGAGCCCCTGACCTAAACAAAAACTTAGTGCTAGCCCTAAGGATAAACCTTAACCTAAACCAAACACTAACCCTGCCACTAGACCTAACCTTAGTACTATTCTGGATTTTACCCTAACCCTAACTTTAACCTGAACACTGGCCCTGAAACTAACATTAAACCTAGCTCTAAACCTGACCTTAACTCCAAACCTAAACCTAACACTAGACCTAGCATTAATCCTAACCCTAAAACTAGCTCTAATCAGAACCCTAGAACTTACATTACACATAGCACTAACCCTAGGCCTAAACCTAACACAAAACTTCAATAACCCTAACCCTAATAGAGGCCTAAACCTACCCTAAGCATAACCCTAGCCTTAGTCCTAACCCTAACCCTAACCCTCACCTTAGTCCGAACCCTAGCTCAAAGCCTGACCCTTAGCCAAAACATAACCCTAGCACAATCCCTAACCATAACCCTAACTGTAGCTGTAATTCTAACCTTAACCCTAGACCTAACACTAGCTTTAACTTTAGCCATTACCCTAAATCTAACCTTAACCCTAATGATAACCCTATCCATAACCCTAACTGAAACCCTAACCCTAACCATAAACCTAACCCTAGACCTAATCCTAAACCTAAACCTTGCCATAGTCTTAACCCTAACTCAAACCCTAACTCTTACCCTAAAATCAACAGTAAACCTAGCCCTAAAACTAAACTTAAACCTAAACCCAACCTTAACAATAAAGCTAACCCTACATCTAACCCAATCTATTACCCTAAAAATAATCCTAACCCTAATGAAAACCCTAGCCCTAACCCTAAACCTAACCCTGACCATAACACTAAACCTAACCCTTGTCCTAGACCCAACCCTAGCTCAAAACCTAAACTTTACCCTAAATATAACCCTAACCCTAAGCTAGGTTTAATAGCTCTAATCCAAAACCTATCCTAACTCTAGCACTAATCCTAACCTAACCCTAGCCATAACCATAGATATAACCCTATATATTATCCATATGATAACCCTAATCCTAATGCTAACCCTAGGCATAACCCTAACCCTTTTGCTAACCCTAAAGCTCTCCAAACCCTAAACCTACCCTGAAACCTAAACCTAACCCAATCAATTACCATAACTCTAACACTAACCCTAGTGCTCATTTGAGCCCTATCCCTAAATTTAACCTAAAAAAAAAAAAACCCTAACACTGATCCTGACCCTAAAAATACACCTAGCTCTAAACCTGACCCTTACCCAAAGCCTAACACTTACACTAGGCATAGACACAAACCTAACCCTAAATATACTCCAAACTGACATTATCCCTAGCCCTAATTCTAGACCTAAACCTACAACAAACCCTAGCCCTCATCCTAGCCCTTAACCTAGCCTTAATCATAACCCTAACCCTAACCCTAATTCTATCCCTCACTCTGCCTGTAAACCTAGCTATAACACCATAACTTACCCTAAAATTAACTATAACCCTAGCCCTAACACTAGGCCAAAGCTGAACACTAACCCTAGCCCTAATCCTAGCCCTAACTTAGCCCTATCCATAAAACTAACCAAAACCCTAGCCCTAAGACTAACTCTAACTCTCACCCTAGCCTTAGCCCTACTTCTAACCCTATCTGTTACCGTAACCATAACCCTAGCCCTAACCCTTACCCTATAGTGAGACCTAGCCCTAATCCTAGATCTAACGCTAAATCCAAATCTAATCCTAAGCCTAACACAAACACTAGCCCTAACCCTAATGCTAATCTTATAACTAGCCCAAACCCTAAACCTAGGACTAAAACAAAACTGAGCAACAGCCCTAACACTAAACTTTAACTTAAACCAAACCCTAACACTATACCTAGACATAACTCTAGCCCTAATTTGAGTCCTAACCCTAACCTTAAAACTTACCCTGACCCTGACTCATATCCTAACACTGACCCTAGCTCTAAAGACCACGCTAAACTTAAACCAAACCCTAAGAGTAACCCTAGCCCTAATTCAAGTCATAACCCTAACCTTAAAGCAAACCCTGACCTGACTGATATCCTAAAAGTCACCCTAGCTCTAAACACAGCCCTCACCTTAAACCGAACACTAAGAGTAACCCTAGCGTTTATCTCAACTGAACACTAGACCTAGCCATAACCCTAACGCTACAGCTAGCCCTGAACATAACCCTATCTCTTACATTACCCATAGCCCTAACCCTAGCCCTAAACTTAACACAAAAGTTAGAGATAGACCTAGGCCTAAATCAAGCCTTAAGCATAAACCTAACCCTAACCCTAACCCTAACAGTAACCCTAACCTAACCCTCGCCTTAGTCCTAATCCTAGCTCAAAGCCTAAACATTTCTCTAAACATAAACGTAAACCTATCCCTCAATCTAACCCTAACCCTATCCCTAATTCTAAACTTAACCCTAGCCCTACACCTAGCTCTAAACCTACTCATTACTCTAAACCTAAACCTAACCTTATTGATAATCCTAGGCTTAATGCTAAACCTAAGACTAACTGGAAAACTAACCCTAGACCTAACCTTAAATCTCACACTTGCCATAGACCTAACCCTAGCTCAAACCCTAACCCTTACTATAAACCTAAACATAACCATAGCCCTAACTCTAAGCCTAAACTTCAGTCTAACTTTAAACATAGCCCTAAATCTACATCTAATTGTATACATTACCCTAAACCTAACCCTATCCCTAATGAAGTCCCTAGCCCTAATCCTAACCCTAACCCTATGAGTACTATAATCTTATCTCTAGAAGTAACCCTAAACCTAACCCTCACCCTAGCCCTAACCATAGATGAAAACCGAACCCTTATGCTAAACATAAACCTAAGCCTAACCCTAGTTTTAACCCTAACCCTAATCCTTATTCAAGACCTCTTCTTAACCATAAACCTAGCCCTAAACTTAACTCTAATCCTATCCATTATACTAACCATAACCCTTACCTTAATGTGAACCCTAGGCCTAACCTTAAACCTGTTGCTAACCCTAACACTATCAATTACCCTAAACCTAATGCTAAATCTAAACAAAACCCTACCATTACCCTAACCCACACCCTAGTGCTAATTCAAGCCCTAACCCTAAAACCTAACCTCAAACAAACTCTACACTGACCCTGACCCTAATAAATCAGCCTAGCCCTAACCATAGCTCAGAACCTAACCCTTATGCTAAAACCCTAAACCTAATCCTAGGTCTAACCCTCACCTTAACCCTAACACAAGACCTTATTTTAACCATAACCCTAGCCCTAACCTTAACTCTAAATGTATCCATTACCCTAAACATAACCCTTACCATAAACCTAACCCTAGCCTTAACCCTAACCCTATTGCTTTCCATAAACCTATCAATTAGCCTAACCTAACCTGAAACCTAAACCTAATACAATTATTACACTAACTCTAACCCATATACTAATTTGAGCCCTAACTCTAACCTCAAAAGTAAACCAAACCCTAATACTAACCGTGACTCTAATAATTCCCCTAGCTATAAACCTGACTCTTACCCTATCTAAACCTTACAATACATGTAGCCATAAAACTAACTCTAAAACTATTCCTAACCTTAACCCTAGACGTGATATTAACCCTAGACATAATCCTAGCCCTAACCCTTACACAAACCCTAGCCCTCATCCTAGCCCTAAACATAGCCTTAATTTTACACCCTATCTAGGGTAATAGATAGCTCTACACCTATCCATTACATTAAACATAACCCTAACCCTAATGGTAACCCTAACCTGATTGCTAAACCTAACTCATCCATTACCCTAAACCTTAACTGAAACCTAAACTAAACTTATCCATTACCCTAATCCAAAACCTAACCCTAATGCTAATTCGAGCCTTAACCCTAAACTTTTAGCTAAACCAAATGCTAATTCTGACCCTAATCCTGACCCTAATAATAACCCTAGCCCTAAAGTTGACCTTTAACCTAAACCTGACTCTTACACTACACCTAGGTGAGGTTCCTTGCTAGGATGTGCCCTAAATTTTGTATTAGGGTTAGGTCTAGATTAGAGCTAGGGTTAATGTCAGGTCTAAGGTATGGTTTAGCATAGATTTAGGGTTAGGCTTATGGCTAGGTCTATGGTAAAGTTTAGATTTCTTGTTATGGTTAGGTTTAGAACTATATGTATTATTAGAGTCAGGGTCAAGTTTAGGGTTGGGGTTAGATTAAGGTTTAGTTTTAGGGGTCAAATTAGTCTTACATTCAGGGATTGGGTAAGGACACAGTTAGATTTAGGGTTCAGGTTAGGTTTAGGTTAATAGGATTAAGGCTAGTGCTAGGATTAGGTTTCCGCCTAAGGTTAGCGTAAGGATTATAGTTATCATAGGGTTAAATAGGGTTAAAGCTAGGGTTAGGGCTATGTTTACGGTTAGGATTAGGTCCAGGGTTACGCTTAGGGTTATAGTTAGGGCTAGGGTTATTGTTAAGGTTAGCTTTAGAGTTTAATGCTAAGGTAGGCCTTGGATTAGGGCTAGGTTTTGTGAAAGGTTAGAGCTATGGCTAATGTAAGAACTAGTGTAATGATTAAGACTAGTTTTATGGTTAATGTTAGGGCTAGATGTAGTTTCAGGGTTAGTTTTATGGTTAGGGTGAAGTTTAGAGCTAGGGTCAGTGTTAGTGTCAAGGACAGTGTTCAGGTATGGTAATGGTTAGGTTTATAGGCAGAATTTGGACTAGGGTTAGGTCTAGAGGTAGGGTTAGAGTTTGGGTTAGGTTAAGGGTTATTGTTAAGGCTAGGTCTATTTTGTCTTTAGGTCTAGAGCTATAGTTATGGCTAGATTTAGGATTAGGTTTAGGTCTAGGGCTAGTGTTAGGTTAGGTGTAGATATAAGGTTACCAGTAGGGCTAGTGTTAGGGTTTGGTTTAGGGTTAGGTTTAGATTTAGAACTAAGATTAGTGTTAGGTCAGAATAATGGACAGGGATAGGGTTAGGGTTCGGGTTATGGTTAGATCAAGAATGAAGGCTAGGGTTGGGACTAGTAATAGAGTTAGGTTTTGATTAGGCTAAGGATCACTGCTAAGAATACAGTTAGCATTAGGGTGAGGGTTTGGCTTAGGGTAAGCAATAGGGTTAGAGCTAAGGTTAGAACTAGGTTTAGATTTAGGTTTATGGTTAAAGCTCGTGTTAGAACTTGGATTGGGGCTAATTTTGTATTAGGTTTAGGGCTAGTGTTATGGATATGGCTATTGTAAGAAATAGGGTTAGGAATAAGGTTAGTTTCGGGTTAAGTTTAGAGCTGTGCCTAGTGTTAGGGTTAGGTTTAAGGTTTGGGTGATGTTTAGAGCTAGGTTTAGTGTTTGGATATGAGTCAGGGTCATGGTTATGTTTAGGGTTAGGGTTAGGTTTCAAATTAGGACTAGTGTTAGGGCTGGTGTAGGATTAGGGTTTGGCCTATGGTAAGGGTTAGTGTTAGGGGTATGGCTCAGTTTTCTTTTAGGGCTAGGGCTAGGATTAGGGCTAATTTTAGGAATAGCATTAGGGTTAGAGCTATTTTCAGGGTTAGGCTGAGGCCTTAGTTTAGGGTTAGTTTTCGAGATAGGTTAGTGCTAGGGCTAAGGATTATGACTAGGGTTAGCGCTTGGGTTAGGGTTATGGTAAGGTATAGGGTTAGAATAAGGATATTCTTGTGTGAGAATTATAGTTAATCTTAATTCTAGGGTAATAGTTAGGGTTAGGAATAGGGCTATATTAGGGCTAGGATTAGGGCTAAGTTTAATATTAGGGTTAGGACTAGAGTTAGGGTTATGATTAGAGCTACGGCTAGGGTTAGGGTTAGTGTAAAGTTTAGGGTTTAAGCTACGGTTAGGGCTAGGGGGAGTGTTAGGTTTAGTGGTAGTTCTAGGTTATGGTTATGGTTATGGTTAGGGTTTGGGCTAGGGTTTCATTAGGGTTAGGGCTAGTTTTAGAGTAATGTATTGGATTAGATGTAAGATTAGGTTTAGGGTTAAGTTTAGGTTTTGGTTAAATTTAGGTTCAGGGATAGGTTTAATGTTTATTAATGCTATGGTTTAGGGTTAAGTTTATGGCAAGGGTTAGGTTTAGGGTTAAGTCAAGGGTTAGTTTTAAGATTAGGGTTATGGATAGGGTTAGATTTAGGGCTAGGGTTATTATTAAGGTGAGGGTTTGGGTTAGGGTTAGGGTAATGCTAGGTTTAGAGATATGGTTAGTACTAGGGTTAAGTTTAGGCTTAGGGCTAGGGTTAGGTTTATGTTTATGAATAGGCCTAGGGTTTTGTTTAGGCTAAGGGTTAGGCTTTGAGCTAGGGTTAGGTCTAAGGCGAGGGTTAGAGTTAGTGCTACATTTAAGATTATGGTTGTTTTTAGCGTAGGATTAGGCCTCAGAATAGTGCTAGGTTTTGTGTTAGGTTTAAGCTCAGGGTTAAGGCTATGTGTAATGTAAGATCTAGGGTTCTGTTTAGAGCTAGTTTTAGGGTTAGAGTTATGGCTATGTCTAGTGTTAGTTTTAGGTTTTGGGTTGGGTTCAGGTTTAGATCTAGGTTTAGTGTTAGTGTTAAGGTCAGTGTTCAGATTAGAGTTAGGTTTAGGGTGAAAGCCAGAATTAGGACTAGGTTTAGGTCTAGGGATAGGGGTAGTGTTTGCTTTAGGTTAAGGATTAGGTTAGGGCTAGGGCTCAGGGTTTTTTTTAGGTCTAGGTCTAGAATTATGGCTATCTTGAGGATTAGGCTTAGGTCTAGGGCTAGTGTTAGGCTTAGGTTTAGGTACAAGTTTACTGGTAGAGCTAGTTTTAGGGTCTGGTTTAAGGTTAGGATCAGATTTAGACTGAGGGTTTGTATTAGGGTAATGATTCCAGTTAGGGTTAGAGCTAGAATGAGGGCTAGGGTTAGGATTAGTAAGAGGGCTAGGGTTTGGATTAGGCTATGGATTAGAATTAGGACTAAGGTTAGCATTATATATAGGCATTGGCTTAGGGTAAGTGATAGAGTTAGAGCTAGAGTTAGGGCTAGGATTAGGGGTAGGGTTAGGGCTATAGCTAGGTTTATGTTTATGTTTACATCTAGGGTTAGGACTCAGATTAGGACTAGTTTTTCTGTTATGTTTAAGGAGTATCAAAGAAATTTGAACAAATAATTTGGGGAGGTAGTTCAGTACATGTATTTTTCCCTGTTATCTCCAACAGGACTTTCGGATAAAGATGTTTTTGCATGCTTCAGCTTTGGGAAACGTTCACAAGGAATAAACCAGAGTGCCCACATAGAACTGATTGAATGTGTGCAGTTTTAAGCAGCGAGTACCAACCCTGTTTGATTTCAAGTTCCATTTCCTTTTACCCGTATAGGTCAAAATGAAGGAAACCTTAAAATACAAACTGTTCCTGACAGCAACCATTGAAGGGATAAGGCCCCAAACAGGGGAAAATAGTAAGGCTAGGTAAAAGACAAATTATGCTAAGTATCAAATGAATTTGAACAAAACTCAGTGTAACACTAGATCTAACCCAACCCTAAACTAATTCTAACCTGTTTAGAGTACCTATGATCATAGAAGTCCCAAACTTGGGGAGCCTAGCAGTGCAACTTAACAGATGAATCTTGGGCAGAATCAAAGAAATTTGATGAAAATTGGAAGAGGTATGTTAGTACATTCATATTTTCCTGTTTTTTTTTTCCTTAAAGTGCTCTTGGATAAATTGTTTTTCATGCTTCAGTTTAAGGTACTTTCACAAAGAAAAACCAAAGGAGTACCCACAGAGGGCTGATTGAGTGTGTGAAGTTTCATGCAGCTAGCACCAACACTGTTTGATTTCCAGCTCCATTGCATTCACACCTATAGGCCCTAGTAAGTGAAACCTAAAAATTCAAACTGTCCCTGACACTGAACCATTAAACCTTGAAGGTCCAAACGTGGGGAGCCTACTAAGGCTAGGTCAAGGATGAATCCTGTACAGTATCAAATTAATCCAACCAAAAAAATTTGAAGCTCGTTCATTACATGGGTATTCTGCTTTCTTCTAATGCACCAAGGGATAAAGCTGTTACTTTTTACTTCATCTTAGGGCTACTTCCATGGCAAACACCAGATTATGCTCACTGAAAATTTATGGATTGTGTGAAGATTCAGGCAGCTAGCCCAAACACTGTTTGATTTCCAGCTTTATTACATTCACCCCTACATGGAAAAAAAGAAGAGAAACATGAAAATTGAAACTGTTCCTGAAAGCAAACCCTTTATGAAGGAGGCCCAAACATTTGGAATATAGTCAAAATAAAAAAGATGAATCCTGCACAGTATCATAGAAATTTGAAAAGCAAAGTAACTCTTATCTTAACACTAGGTCTAATCCTAGTCCTAACACTAACCCTAACACTAACTTTAACCTGTTAAAGTCCCTTTGATCCTAGAAGTCCCACACTTGGGTGGCCAAGTTGGGTAAGTGAACAGATGAATCTTTCACAATATCAAAGAAGTCTGACCAAATAATTGGGGAGGTAGTTCAGTACATGGATATTTCCCTGTTTTCTCCTAAAGTGCTCTCACATAAAGTTGATTTGCATGCTTCAGCTTAGGGCTACTTTTACAAGGAATAAATCAGAGAATGCCCATAGAAAACTGATAGAGTGTGTGAGCATTGAAGTAGCTACCACCAACCCTGTTGGATTTCCAGCTCCATTTCCATTTACACGCATAGGTCAAAATGAAATGAAAACTTAAAATACAAACTGTTCAGGAGAGCAAATCCTTGATGTAACAGGTCCAAACCTAAAGAATATAGTAAGGCTAGGTCAAAGTTGAATCCTGCTCAGTATCAAAGAATTTTGAACAAAACTAAATCTAATGAAATATTAGCTATAACTCTAGCCCAAACTAATACACAATCTAACCTAACCTGTTTAGAAAACCATTGATCAGAGTAGTCCCCAAATAAAGGAGCCCAGTGGGGCAAGCTAACAGATGAATCCTGTGCAGTATCAAAGAAATCTGACCAAATACCTGGGGGAGGTATTTCACTACGTGCATATTTCCCTGATTTCTCCTAATGTGCACATGGATAAATTATTTTTTTCATGCTTCAGTTTAAGGAACTTGCACAAGGAACAACCAGAGAGTGCCCACAGAGAGCTGATTGAGTGTGTGAAGTTTCAAGCAGCTAGTACTAACTCTGTTTGATTTCCAGCTCCATTTTCATTTACGTCTATAGGCCATAATAAAGTGAAATCTAAAAATTCAAACTGTTCCTGACAGTGAACTGGCAAACCTTGAAAATTCAAACTTGGGGATCATACTAAGACTAAAAAAGGACGAATCCTGTACAATATCCAAGTAATCCATGCAAAAAAATTGAAGCTTGCTCCTAAAGTGCTCACAGATAAAGCTGTTTCTTTCTAATTAAGCTTTGGACTACTCCCACAAGAAAAAAAGGAGAGGATGTGCCCTGAGAACTGGTTGAGTGTGTGAAGTTTCAAGCAGCTAGCACAAACCCTGTTTGAGTCCAGCTCCATTTCCATTCACCCTTATAGGGCAAAATGAGGTGAAAGATGAAAACTAAATCTACACCTGAGAGCAAACCCTTTTACTAGGAGGCCCAAATATGGGGAGCATACTAAGAGTAGAAAAAAGATAAATCCTGCCCAGTATTCATAAAGTTGATAAAAACTAACACTAACCCTAACACTAGTTCTAACCCTAACTCTAACCATAACACTAAGCTTAACCTGTTAAGAGAACCTTTGATCATAAAAGCCTTGAACTTGGGGAGACTAGTGTGACAAGCTTACATATATATTCTGCACAGTATCAAAGAAATCTGATGGAATATTTGGGGGAGGTATTTCAGTACATGCATATTGCCCTGTTTTCTCCTAAAGTGCTCTTGGATAAATTTGTTTTGCATGCTTCAGCTTATCGCTACTTTTATAAGGAAGAAACCAGAGAGTTCCCACAGACAACTGATTGAGTATGTGAAGTTTCAACCAGCTGGCACCAACCCTATGATTTCCAGCTCCATTCTCATTTACCTATATAGGTCAAAATGAAGTGAGATATTAAAAACAAACTATTTACAAGAGCGAACCACTGAACCGAGAAGGCCCCAAACTGAGGCCCATAGTGAGGCTAGGTAAAAGATAAATCTTCCCAGTATCAAAGAAATTTGAAAAAAAAAAAAAAAAAAAAAAAAACTCTAACCCTAACACTATCTCTAAAGCTAGCCCTAACCCTAACCATAACACTAACACTTACCTGTTTAGAGAACCATTGATCCTAGAAGTGCCAACCTTGGGGAGCCTAGGGGAGCAACCTAAAAGATGAATACTGTGTAGTATCAAAGAAATCTGATCAAATTCTTGGGAGACTTATTTCTGTGCATACATGTTTCTCTGTTTTCTCCTTAAGGGCTCTCGGATACAGTTTCTTTTGCATGCTTCATTTTTGGTCTACCTTCAAAAGGAAGAAACTAGAGAGTGCCCACTGAGAACTAATTGTGTGAAGTTTCAAGCACCTCTGGCGAACCCTATTTGATTTCCAGCTCAATTTTCATTCACATCAATAAGCCATAATGAAGGGAAACCCAAAATACAAACTGTTCCTGACAGCGAACCATAGAACCAACAAGGCCCAAACCTGTGGAGCATAATAAGGCTAAGTAAAAGATGAATCCTTCCCAGTACCATAGAAATTTGAAGAAATCTAGGGCCACATGGGTGCTCTCAGCGCAGATGGAAGGCTGGGATATGCAGTTTCTCTGGGCGCTGACAGCACTCTCAGCTACACAGGAGCTCTCTGCACACACGGAAGGCAGCACAGAACACAGTGGCTTTGTTGCAGCTCACCAGACCGAGCTGTGGACACAGCACAAGGTCACTCCAGAACCACCCACCTCACCAAACACCATACATGGGTAATAGATGGAATCCATCTTGCAAAACCTTACTCGCCATCTATCACTGGGCGTGGCTGCTAGCTGGATTCTGCAGCTTATCAGGTACCTGGTTTCCAACTCCCCTACCTCCAGCTGTGATAACTCAAGATTTTTCACACAAGCTTTTGGGGGGTGTAGCTATCAATGAGGAACAGCAACTGTACAGGCACCTGGTTTCCAATTCAGAGACGAAGAGTAGGGAGGCTCCAGGTAGAAGCTCAAGCCCTCTCCCACATGCTACCTCCACCAACCTGAGCAAAGAGACTCAAGCTATGAATAGAAAACTCCACCTAATGTAAGAAAAGAAAACAGAGTTCTGAGAGCCTTTTTTTCTTTCTTATTTTTATTTTCTTGCTCTTCTCATCCATTCTCCTCTACCCTTTCCCCTCTGGTCCTCACAACCTCAACATATATGAAACCAAGAACTCTCCATGAAATTGGACTTTAAGAACTGAATCACTAGAATTCTATAATTTAGAGGAATCACATAGGCCCCACCTCACCACCTGTTTATTTACTCTTATTTTCTTTCTCCCTCTCTTTCTTTCTTTCCTTGTTATTTTTCTTCTTTTTTCTTTCTCCCTCTATGCCACTTTCAGCCTCCTAACTTTTACTATTTATACATTGGGTAATTTTATGAATACAGATAAGCAGTTTGAATTTATACCTTCTTCCATGAATCCCCCGTCTAGTCATTAGAGTTGTCCTCCAAAGCTGCTAAGTTAGGTTAATCACATACCCTCATTCCTTTCCCCCTTAACATAGAATCCTACCTCTGACCCTCAGTTCTCTATACACCACCAGAAATGGTATGCCTTTTATGAAACTAATGACTATATTCTAAATAATAATTGAAGCCAACACCTGTAGATACAGAGTCTAAATATAAATGTATTTATAATGGTTAGGTTTAGGCTTCGGGTTAAGGTTAGATTTAGAGTTAGATTTTGATCTATGGTTAGGGCTAGGGCTAAGGGTAGGGCAAGGGTTAAGACTAATGTTTGGGTTAGGTGTAGGATTATGGTAAGGGATAGGGTTAGAACTAGTGATAGGGCTAGTATGAGAGTTAGAGTTAGTCTTAGAGCTAGGATTAGGGTTAGGGTTAGGGTTAGGGATAGGGCTAAATTAGGGCTAGTGTTAGTGTTAGGTTTAGGCCTTGGGTTAGGGTTGGAGTTAGGATTACATTTAGGGTAAGGTATTGGGTTATAGCTAGTTTGAGGACTAAGACAAGGGTTAGTATTAGGGTTAGGTCTAGGATTAGGTTTATGGTTATGATTAAAGTTAGGTTTAGGACCAGGATGAGGGCTAATGTTTGTGTTAGGATTAGGGCTAGTATTAGGGCTAGGGCTAATGTCAGGTCTAGTGTTACAGTTAGGAATAGATTTAGTGTTAGGTTAGGTGTATACTAAGGGTCAGATTTAGAACTAGGGTTATTATTAGGGTCAGGATCAAGGTGAGGGTTTGGGTTAGGTTAGGGTTTATGTTTAGGGCTTGAATTAACATTAGGGATTCGAGTTAAGGTAATGAAAGAGTTAGGTTTAGGGTTTAGGTGTGGTTTAGTGTAATGGATAGGGTTATGGTTAGGCCTAGGGTTAGTATCAGTGTTATCATTAGGGTAATGGATAGGGTTAGACCTAAGTTTAGGGGTAGGGTTATGTATAGGTTTAGGGCTTTGGTTTGTGTTAGTTTAGGTTGTAGGTGTGGTTTAGAGTAATAGATAGGATTAGGGTTAGGCCTAGGTTTAGCATAATTAACTCATTAGGGTAATGGATAGGGTTAGACCTAAGATTAGGGTACGGTTATGTATTGGATTAGGGCTTTTCGTGGGTTAGGGTTACATTTACGTTTAGGGTTAAAGCTAGGTTTAGTGCCTGAGGATGTGGCTCAAGAAGTAGCGTGCTCGCCTGCCATGTGCAGGGCACTGGGTTTGATTCTCAGCACCACATACCAATAAAATAAAGATGTTGTGTCCACCGAAAACTAAAAAATACATATTAAAAAAAAAACTAGGTTTAGGACTTGGATTGAGCCTACGTTTTGTGTTAGGTTAAGGCTAGGGTTAAGGCTACGGCTAATGTACAAAGCAGCATTATGATTAGAGCTAGTGGTAGGGTCAGGGATAGGGCTATGTCAAGTGTTAGGTTTAAATTTGCGGTTATGATGATGTTTAGAGCTAGGTTTAATGTTAGGGTCAGAGTCAGAGTCCAGATTAGTTTTCAGGTCAGGGTCAGGACTAGAATTAGAGATAGGATTAGGGCTAGGTGTAGGGTTATGGTTATGATTTGGTTTTGTTTCAGGGCTAGGGGTAGAGTTAGGGCTAGTTTTAGAATTAGCACTAGTGTTAGTGTGAGGTTTAGTCTTAGGTTTAGGCTTAGATTAGGAGTTTTGTTTAGATCTAGGCTTTGAGCTAGGGGTAAGGGTAGGGCTTGGATTAGGGCTAAGTTTATGGCTAGATATTGGGTGATGGTAAGGGATAGGGTTAAAAATAGGTATAAGGCTAGGGTGGGAGTTTGAGTTAGTCTTAGGGCTAGGGTTAGGGTTGGGTTAGGGATAGGGCTAAATTAGGGCTGGGATTAAAAATACGGTTAGTGTTAGGGTTAGGCCTAGGTTGAGGGCTAGGGTTAGTGTTAAGGTTAGGGTTAGGGTTAGGTTTAGCTTAAGGGATGGGATTATAGCTACTTTTAGCACTAGGGTGAGGATTAGAGTTAGGGTTTGGTTATGGTTACATTTATGATTAAGACGAGGTTTATAGCTAGAATGTGTGCTAAGGTTTTTAGTAGGATTAGGGCCAGGATTAGAGCGAGGGCTAATGTCAGGTCTAGGGTTACAGTTAGGGAGAGTTTTAGGGTTAGGCTTATAGCTAGGTCTATTGTAAGGGTCAGGTTTCTTGTTAGGGTCAGGTTTAGAGCTATGGGTATTATTGGGGTAAGGGTCAGGATAGGGTTTTTATTAGATTAAGGTTTAGGGTTAAAGCTCAAGTTATCATTATGGTTAGGGATAGGTTAATGATAGTTTTAGGTTTAGAGTTGAGGTTAGGTGTAGGGTAATGGATAGGTTTAGGGTTAAGTATAGGATTAGGGTTCAGTCTATGGTTAGCATAAGGGTTAGGGTTATCATTAGGGTAATGTGGTAGGGCTAGTGTTATGCTTAGGATTAGGTCTAGGGTTAGGCCTAGGTTTGGGGTTAGGGCTAAGTTTAGGGTTATGGTTAGCTTTAGTGTTAAAGCTAGGGTAGGGCTTAGGTTAGGGCTAGGTATTGCAATAAGTTAAGGCTATGGCAAATGTAAGAACTTTGTTATGATTGGGGCTAATTTTAGAGTTAAAGATAGAGCTAAGAATAGTTTTCTGGTTAGGTTTAGGGTTATAGTGATGTTTAGAGATAGGGTTAGTGTTAATGTCAGGGTCAGTTTTCAGTTTAGGGTGTGGTTAATGGGAAAGCCAGAATTAGGACTAGGTTTAAAACTAGTGGAAGGGTTATTTTTGGGCTTTAGGCTAAGGGTTATTATTAGGGCTAGAGCTAAGTTTTTCTTTAGGTCTAGGGCTAGAATTATGGAAAGTTTATGATTAGGTTTAGGTCTAGGGCTAGTGTTAGGGTTAGGTTCAGATATAAGGTTACCAATAGGGCTAATGTTAGGGTTCGGTTTAGGGTTAGGTTCAGGTTTAGACCTATGATTAGTGTTAGGGTCAGAGTTAGGGTTAGGGTTTGGGTTATGGTTAGAGCTATAATGAGGGCTAGGGTTAGGACAAGTGATAGGGTTAGGATTTTGGTTAGGTTGAGGAATAGAATTAGGATTAGGATTAGAATTAGCATTAGGTTTAGGGTTTGGCATAGGGTAAGGGATAGGGTTAGAGCTAGAGTTAGGACTAGGGTTAGGGTTAAAGCTAGGTTTAGGGCTCAGATTAGGGCTAGTTTTGTGTTAGGGTTATGGCTAGGGTTAGAGCAATGAATAATGTAAGAACTATGTTTTATAGGGTTAGTTTTAGGGTTATGTTTAGGGGTTAAATCTCTAGTGTTAGGATTATGTTTAAGGTTAGGGTTAAATATAGAGCTAGAGTTAGTGTTAGGTTAATAGTCAGGGTCAGGTTTAGTTTTAGGGTTAGGGTTAGGACTCGAATTAAGGCTAGGTTTACTGTAAGGGTTCGGTTTAAGGTTAGGGTGGTGTTTAGAGCTAGGGTGAGTGTTAGGATATGAGTCAGAGTTAGGGATAGTATTAAGGTTAAGATTAGGGCTCGGATTAGGGCTAGGGTAAGGTCAAGGTGTAGTGTTAAGGCTTAGTTTAAGTTAAGGTTTAGGGTTAGGCCTCTTGCTTGGTTTTGTTTTACTGCAAGGGTTAGTGTTATTGCTAGTTTTATGATTAGCATTCGCGCTAGGGCCAGTGTTAATGTTAGGCTTAGGCTTAGGATTAGGGTTAGATTTAGAGTTAAGGTTAAATCTAGGGTTAGGACTAGGAATACGGATTTGGCAATGGTTATGGCTAGGTTTAGGGCTAGGTTTAGGATTACAGTAATGGATAGTGTTAGAAAAAGGGATAGGGCTACTGTGAGAGTTAGAGTTAGTCTTAGGGCTAGGGTTAGGTTAGGGTTAGGGATAGGGTTAAATTAGGGCTAGGATTTGTGTTTACCTTAGGCCTAGAGTTAGGGTTAGGGTTAGGTTTAAGTTTAGGATAAGGAATGGCATTATAGCTAGGTTTAGAGATAAGGTGAATGTTAGAATTAGGGTTAGGGCAATGGTTAGGGTTAGGGTAATGATTAAAGCTAGGTTTGGGGCTAGGATGAGAGCTATATTTTATTTTAGTGTTAGGGCTAGGATTAGGCCTAAGGCTAATATCAGATTTAGGGTTACAGTTAAAGATACTTTTAGTGTTAGGTTTATGCCTACCTATAATGAAAGGGTTAGGTTTAGCTTTAGGGTCAGGTTTAGATCTAGGGTAAGGTCTGGGTTAGAAGTTTGGGATAGGTTAACGTTTAAAGTTAGGGCTGGAATTAGCATCATGGTTAGTGTTAGTGTAATTATAATATGAGGTTTAGGGTTTAGGTTTGGTTTAGAATAATGCATAGATTTAGGATTTGGGATAGGGTTTGGTTTAGGCCTAGGGTTATGGTTATTGCAATGGATAGGTTTAGAGATATGTTTAGGGCTAGGGTTTTGATTAGGGTTAGCATTAGTATTATGTTTAGGGTCAAAGCTCGAGTTAGGGCTTGGTTTAGGGCTTGATTTTGGGTTACATTAGTGCTAGGGTTAGGGGCAAGGCGAATGTTAGTATCAGGGTTACAATTAGGGTTAAACTTACGGTTAGGGTTAGTGGTAGGTCTGGTTTTAGATTTAGGGTTAGGGTTAGGGTGATGTTTAGGATAGGGTTAGTATTATGGTCAAGTCAGGGTCAGTGTTAGTTCTAGCTTTCAGCTTAAAACTAGAATTAGAGCTAAGGTTAGGGTTAGAGTTAAGGGTTGGTTTAGGTTAAGGGTTAGAGTTAGGGTTATGGCTCAGTTTTGTTTTAGGGCTAGGGTTAAAGTTAGATTTAGAGTTATGGTGAGGGTTAGGCTTAGGGTTAGGGTTTGATTTAGAGTTAAAATTAGATCTAAGTTAGGGCTAGAGCTAATGATAGGGCTAGGATTAGGGCTGGGTTTTTAGCTAGAATTAGGGTTCCAGTAAGGGATAGGGTTAGAACTAGGGATGGGGCTAGGGTGAGAGTTAGAGATAGTTGTAGGGCTAGGGTTTAAGCTAGGTTATGAATAGGACTAAATTAGTGCTATGATTAGGGCTAGGGTTAGATCCTGGGTAAGGCCTAAAGTTAGGTTTAGGGTTAGGATTAAAGCTAGGTTTAGGCCTGGGGTTTGTGTTAGCTTTAGGGCTAGGATTACAGCTATGGCTAATGTCATGTCTAAGCTTATGGTTGGGGATAGTTTTAGGATTAGTGTTTATGGCTAGGTCTAGTGTAAGGGTTAGGTTTAGTGTAAAAGTCATCCTTAGAGCTAGGAGATTTATTAGGATCAGGGTCAGTGTTAGAGTTTGTTTGAGGTTAGGTTTTAGGGTTAGGGCTTGAATTAGCACTAGGGTGTGGGTTAGGTTAATGATAGGGTTTTGTTTAGTGTTACCATTAGGTTTAGGGTAATTGATAGTGTTAGGGTTAGCAACAGGTTTAAGGTTAGGCCTAGGGTTCACATTAAGGTAAGGGTTATGGTTAGTATAATGGATAGGTTTAGAGTTAAGTTTAGGGCTAGGTTTATGGTTAAGAAGAGGTCTTGAATAAGGGTTAGGGTTAGGGTTAAAACTAGGGTTAGGCTTAGGTTTATGTTTAGCATAAGGGTTCGGTTTTCATCTATGGTTAGGGCTAGGGTGAGGGTTAGGTTTAGGGTTACTTCTAGAGATAAGATTATAGTACTCATAGGGTTAGGGTTAGGATTAGGGCTAGGGACTTCATTAGGGATAGGGTTAGGTTTAGGGTAATGTATACAATTAGATGTAGATTTAGGGCTATGTTTAAAGTTAGACTGAAGTTTAGGCTTAGAGTTAGGGCTATGGTTATGTTTAGGTTTATAGTAAGGGTTAGGGTTTGAGCTAGGGTTAGGTCTATGGCAAGTGTGAGATTTAAGGTTAGGTCTAGGGTTAGTTTTCCAGTTAGTCTTAGGTTTAGCATTAAGCCTAGGATTATCAATAAGGTTAGGTTTAGGTTTAGAGTAATGAGTAGGTTTAGAGCTAGGTGTAGGGCTAGGGTTAAGTTTAGAATTAGGGATAGGGTTAGGGTTAGATTGAGGGATAGGTTTACGTTTATGTTTAGAGAAATGTTTAGGCTTTGAGCTAGGATTAGGACTAAGGCGAGGGTTAGGTTAGGGTTACTGTTAGGGTTAGGGTTAGGGTTAGGTTTATGCTTAAGGCTTGATTTAGGCCTAGGTCTATCTCTAACTTTTGTGTTAAGTTTAGGGCTAGGGTTAGGGCTATGGGTAATATAAGAGATAGGGTTATGTTCAGGGCTAGCTGTAGGGTTAGAGTTATGGCTAGGTCTAGTGTTCAGTTGAGATAAACGCTAGGGTTACTCTTAGTGTTCGGTTTAAGGTGAAGGCTGTGTTTAGAGCTAGGGTGACTTTTAGGATATCAGTCAGGTCAGGGTTTGCTTTAAGGTTAGGGTTATGACTTGAATTAGGGCTAGGGTTACTCTTAGGGTTTGGTTTAAGTTTAGCGTGGTCTTTAGAGCTAGGGTCAGTGTTAGGATATGAGTCAGGGTCAGGGTAAGTTTTAAGGTTAGGGTTAGGACTCAAATTAGGGCTAGAGTTATGTCTAGGTATAGTGTTAGGGTTTGGTTTAAGTTAAAGTTTAGTGTTAGGGCTGTTGCTCAGTTTTGTTTTAGTCCTAGGTTTAGGGTTTGGGCTAGTATAAGATTAGCATTAGGGTTAGGGCTAGTGTTAGTGTTAGGCTTAGGATTAGATTTGGATTTAGCGTTAGATCTAGGATTAGGGCTAGGTCTCACTATAGGGTAAGGGTTAGGGCTAGGGTTATGGTTACGGTAACAGATAGGGTTAGAAGTAGGGCTAAGGCTAGGGTGAGAGTTAGAGTTAGTCTTAGGGCTAGGGTTTTGGTTAGTTTTATGGATAGGGCTAAGTTAGGGCTAGGATTAGGGCTAGGGTTAGTGTTCAGCTTTGGCCTAGTGTTAGGGCTAGGGTTATAGTTAATTTTAGGGTAAGTTATGGTGTTATAGCTAGGTTTACAGGCAGAGTGAGGGATAGAATTAGGGTTAGGGTTAGGGTTATGATTAAGGCTAGGTTAAGGGCTAGGATGAGGGCTAGGGTTTGTTGTAGGTTTAGGTCTAGAATTAGGGCTAGGGATAATGTCAGTTTGGAGTATATTTAGGGTTAGGTTTGTGTCTATGCCTAGTGTAAGTGTTAGGCTTTGGGTAAGGGTCAGGTTTAGAGCTAGGTGTATTTTTAGGGTCAGGATCAGTGTTAGGGTTTTTTTTTTTTTTAGGTTAAGTTTTAGGGATAGGGCTCAAATGAGCACTAGGGTTAGTGTTAGAGTTATGGTAATTGATTGGGTTAGGTTTAGGTTTCAGGGTAGGTTTAGGGTTTGGAGAGCTTTAGGGTTAGCAAAAGGGTTAGGGTTATGCCTAGGGTTAGCATTAGGATTAGGGTTATCATATGGATAATATATAGGGTTATATCTATGGTTATGGCTAGGGTTAGGTTAGGATTAGTGCTAGAGTTAGGATAGGTTTTGGATTAGAGCTATTAAACCTAGCTTAGGGTTAGGGTTATATTTAGGGTAAAGTTTAGGTTTTGAGCTAGGGTTGGGTCTAGGACAAGGGTTAGGTTTAGTGTTATGGTCAGGGTTAGGTTTAGGGTTAGGGCTAGGGTTTTCATTAGGGTTAGGATTATTTTTAGGGTAATAGATTGGGTTAGATGTAGGGTTAGCTTTATTGTTAAGGTTGGGTTTAGGTTTAAGTTTAGTTTTAGGGCTAGGTTTACTGTTGATTTTAGGGTAAGAGTTAGGGTTTGAGTTAGGGTTAAGACTATGGCAAGGTTTAGGTTTAGGATTAGGTCTAGGGTTAGGTTTATGGTTAGGGTTAGGGTTTCAGTTAGGGTTATGGATAGGGTTATCATTAGGGTTAAGGTTAGATTTAGGGTAATGGCTAAAGTTAAAGCTAGTGTTAGGTCTAGGGTTAAGGTTAGAATTACAGCTACAGTTAGGGTTATGGTTAGGGATTGTGCTAGGGTTATGTTTTGGCTAAGGGTCAGGCTTTGAGCTAGGGTTCGGACTAAGGTGAGGGTTAGGGTTAGGGTTAGGACTAAGGCTAGGGTTATGCTTAGGGTAGGTTTAGGCCTCTATTAGGGTTAGGGTTATTGAAGTTTTGTGTTAGGTTTAGGCCTAGGGTTAGTGCTATGTGTAATGTAAGTTCTAGGGTTCTGATTAGAGCTAGTTTTAGGGTTAGGATTAATGCTAGGTCTAGTGTTAGGTTTAGGTTTGGAGTTAAGGTCAGGTTTAGAGCTAGGTTTAATGTTAGTTTCAGGGCCAGTGTTCAGGTTAAAGTTAGGGTTAGGGTAAAATCCAGAATAGTACTAAGGTTAGGTCTAGTGGCAGGGTTAGTGTTTGGTTTAGGTTAAGGTTTATCCTTAGGGCTAGCACTAAGTTTTTGTTTAGGTCAGGGGCTCGAGTAATAGCTAAATTTAGGATTAGGTTTAGGTATGGGGCTAGTGTTAGGTTTAGGTTTAGGTATAAGTTTACTGGTAGGGCTAGTTTCAGGTTTCGGTTTCTGTTTAGGGTCCAATTTAGACCTATAATTAATGTTAGGGTCAGAATAAGGGTGAAGGTTAGGGTGAGGTTTGGGGTTAGGATTAGATCTAGAATGAGGGCTGGTGTTAGGACTAGTAATAGGGTTATTGTTTGGGTTTGGCTAAGGATTAGGATTAGGACTAGAGTTAGCATTATGAATAGGGTTTGGCTTAGGGTAATGGATAGAATTAGAGCTAGGGTTAGGGCTAGGATTAGAGTTAGGTTTAGGGCTAGTTTTAGGGTTAGGTTTAGCGTTAAATCTGGTGTTAGGGTTAGGGTTAGGGTTTGGCTAAGGCCAATGTAAGAACTAGGGTTATGGTTATGGTTAGTTTTAGGGTTATGGTTTCGGCTAGGTCTCGTGTTAGCATTAGTTTTAGGGTTAGGCTGATATTTAGAGCTAGGGTTTGTGAATGAGGGTTAGTTTTAGGCCTAGGACTTGAATTAGAGCTTGGGCTATGGCTAGTTATGGGTTAGGGTTTGGTTTAAGTTAAGATTTAGGGTTAGAACAATGGCTAGGTTTTATTTTAGGGCTAGAGATTGGATTAGTGTAAGGATTAGGTTTAGTGTAGGGCTCAGGTATAGAGCTAGGTTATTATTAGGGTCAGAGTATGAGTAAGGGTTTGGTTTGGGTTAAGGCTTAAAGTTAGGGCTCAAAATAGCATTAGAGTTAGGGTTGGGGTTCGGGTAATGGATAGAGTTAGGTTTACAGTTCAGGTTAGGTTTAGAGTAATATATAGGATTAGTGTTAGGGATAGGGTTAGGGTTAGGCCGAGGGTTAGCATTTGGTTTAAGCTAACCAAATGAATAGGTTTAGTGCTAGTGTTAGGGCTTAGGAAAAAGTTAGGATTAGGGCTAGGATTTGGGTTACTCCTAGGCTTAGTGTTAGGGTTCGGTTTAGGGTAAGTGTTAGGGTTTGAGCTAGGTTTAGTGCTAGGGCAAGGGTTATGGTTAGAATCAGGGTTACAATTAGGGCTACAGTTAGGGTTAGGGTTAGTGTTAGGGTTAGGGTTAGGGATAGGGTTAGCATTATGGTTAGGGTTATGTTTAAGGTAATGGATAATGTTAGAGCTAGTATTTGGGCTATGGTTACACTTAGGATTATGGATAGGGTTAGGGTTAGGTTTAGAGCTAGGGTTATGTTTAGAGTAAGGGTTAGAGTTTGAGCTAGGGTTAGGGCTAGGGCAAGCATTAGGTTTAGTGTTTGTGCTAGGGTTAGGGTTAAGTTTATGCTTAATTCTAGGTTTAGGGCATGTATTAGGGCTAGGTTTTGTGTGAGGTGTATGGCTAGTGTTAGGGCTATGGGTAATGTAAGAGCTAGGGTTATGTTTATGGGTAGTTTTGGGGGTTAGGGTTATAGATATATCTAGTGTTAGGTTTAAGTTTTGAGAAAGGATAAGGATTAGAAATAGGGTTTGTGTTAGGGTAAGCATCAGTGTTCGGGTTAGCATTGGGTTTAATGTTAGGTCTAGAATTAGAACTAGGGTTAGGTTTAGAGCTAGGGTTAGTCTTCGCATTAGGTTAATGGTTATTTTAGAGCTAGGGCTAGGTTTTTGTTTAGGACTAGGGCTAGAGTTATGGCTATATTTAGGATTAAGTTTGGGTCTACTGCTAATGTTATGGTTAGGTTTAGGTATAGGTTTACTGGTAGGTCTAGTGTTAGGGTTCGGGTTAGTGTTTAGGTCAGGCTTTGAACTAGGGTTAGTGATAGGGTCAGAATAAGGCTAAGGGTTAGGCTTAGGCTTCGGGTTAGTTTAGAGATAGAATGAGGGCTAGGATTAGGACTAGTAATATAGTTAGTGTTTGGGGTATGCTAAGGATTAGGTTAAAACTAGGGTAGCATTGGGGTAAGAATTTGGCTTAGGGTAAGGAATAGGTTAAGAGCTAGGGTTTGGATTAGTGTTAGTGTTAGGGTTAGGGTTCGGGTTAAAGCTAGGTTTGAGGCTCAGCTTAGCGCTAGGTTTTGTGTTAGGGTTAGGGCTATGGCTAATGCAAGTATTAGCTTTACGGTTAGGGATAGTTTTAGGGTTAGGTTTAGGGCTAGGGCTGGTGTTTGAGTTAGGTTTAGGGTTAGAGTGATGTTCAGAGTAGGGTTAGTTTTAGGGTCAGTGTCAGGGTCAGTTTAGTTGTAGGGATAGCTTTAGGACTAGGTGTAACGTTAAGATTTGTTTTAGGTTAAGGGTTAGTATTAGGGTTAAGATCAGTTTTGTTTGTGGACTATGTGTAGGGTTAGGGCTAGTTTTCAAATTAAAATTAGAGTTAGGGCTAATGTTAGGGTAAGGTTTAGGTTCAGAATTAGGGTTAGATTTAGAGTTAGGGTTAGTTCTAGGTTTAGGACTATGTTTCGGGTTAGGACTAAGTTTAGGGCTAGTGTTAGGGTTAGGCAATAGATAAGTTTGGTACTAGAAATAGGTCTAGGGCTAGAGTTAGTGTTAGTCTTAGAGCTAGAGTTAGAGTTAGGGTTACAGTTAGCAATAAATTAGGGCTAGGATTTGAGCTACGGTTAGTGTTAGGTTTAGGCCTAGGGTTAGTGCTAGGGTTAGTGTTAGTGGTAGTGTTAGGGTTAGGGCTAGGGATAGGGGAAAGGATGTGGTTATACCTAGGTTCAGAACTAGGGCAAGGGTTGAAATTAGGGTTTGGGATAGGATTAGTGTTTGGGTTAGGATTAAGGCTAGGTTTACGATTAGGATGAGGGCTCGGGTTTGTCTTAGGTTTAAGGCAAGAATAAGGTAGAGTGCTAATGTCAGGTCTAGGGTTACATTTAGGGATACTGTTAGGGTTAGTTTTATGGCTAGCTCTAGTTTAAAGGTTATGTTTAGGGTAAGGGTCAGTTTAGAGCTACGTGTGTTATTAGAGTCAGGGTCTTGCTCAGAGTTTGGGTTAGGTTTTGGTTTATTATTAGGGCTCAAATTAGCATTAGGGTTAGGTTTAGAGTTAGGGTTAGAGTAATTGATAGTGTTAGGTTTAGTGTTCATTTTAGGTTTACATAAGGATAAGTTTAATATTAGCGAAAGGTTTGTGGTTAGGCCTAAATGGATAGGGTTAGATTTAGGTTTAGGACTAGGGTTAGTGTTAGGTTTAGCGTTAACTGTTAGGGTTTGTGCTAGGATTAGGACTATGGCAAATGTTCGGTTTACGGTTAGGTCTAGGGTTAGGTTTAAAGTTAGGGTTAGTGAGGGTTTAGGGTTAGGACTAGGTTACGTTTACAGTTAGGGTTACAGTATGTTTAGGTTTAGTGCTAGTGTTATCATGATGTTTATAATTAGGGTTAGGGTAATGGGTGGGGTTAGAGCTATGTTTAGAGCTATGTTTGGGTTAGGCTTATGTTTAGGGTAATGGATAGGTTTAGGTCTAGGATTATTGTTAGGATTAGGGCTAGGGTTAGTTTTAGGTCTATGGTTAGTGTTAGGGTTAGGTTTAGGGTAAGTGTTAGAGTTTGAGCTATGGTTAGGGCTAAGTTGATGGTTAGGGTTAGTATCAGGTCTAGGTTTAGGATTAGGGTTAAGTTTAAAGCTAGGGTTATCATTAGGGTTAGGGTTATGTTTAGGGTAATGGATAGGGTTAGAGCTAGAGTTAGGTCTAGGATTATGGTTAGGATTAAGTCTAGGGTTAGGTTTAGGGTTAGGGCCAGATTTAGGTTTAGGTTTAGGTTTAGGGTAATGGTTAAGGCTAAGGTTAGGGTTAGGGTTAAAACAAGGTGTAGGGCTCAGTTTAGGGATAGATTTTGCGTTAGGTTAAGGCTATGGCTAATGTAAGAACTAGAGTTATGATTAGGGCTACTTTTAGGGTTACAGTTAGGGCTAGTACTAGTTTTAGGTTTATGTATACTTTTAGGGCGATGTTAGAGCTAGGGTTAGTTTAAGGTCAGAGTCGGGCTCAAGGTTAGTTTTAGGGTTAGGTTAGGACTGGAATTAGGGCTAAGTTTAGGGCTAGGTGTAGGGTTAAGTTTTGGTTTAGATAAGTGTTAAAGTTAGGGCTATGGCTCTGTTTTATTTTAGGGCTTGAACTAGATTAGGTCTAGTTTTCAGATTAGTGTTACTGTTAGAGCTAGTGTTAATGTGAGGTTTAGGCTTAAGTTTAGGGTTGGACTTAGAGTTATGGTTAGTTTTAGGGTTAGGGCTAGGGCTAGTGTTAGGGCTAAGGTTAGGGCAAGAGTCAGGGTTATGTTAAGGGATAGGGTTAGATCTAGGAATAGGGCTAGGGCAAGAGTTAGAGTTAGTCTTAGGGGTAGTGGTAGGATTAGGGCTAAATTAGCGCTAGGATCAGGTCTCGGATTAGTGCAAGGGTTAAGTCTAGACTTAGAGTTAGAGTTAGATTTGGGTGAAGGGATGGGTTTATAGCAAGGTTCAGAACTAGCGTGAGGGATAAAATTAGGGATAGGGCTAGAGTTCTGGTTCGGGTTTGGATCAAGGTTAGGTTTAGGGCTAGGATGAGGGCTAGCGTTTGTGTTAGGGTTATGGCAAGAATTAGGGCTAGGGCTAATATCAGGTCTAGGGTTATGGTTAGGGATAGTTTTGGGGTAAGATTTATGGCTAGGTCTAGTTTCAGAGTTAGGTTTAGTGTGAGGTTCAAGTTGAGAGCTAGGGGTATTATAATAGTCAGAATCAGGTTTTGGGTTTGGGTTAGGTTGAGGTTTAGGGTTATGGCTCAAATTAGCATTAGGTTTGAGTTAGGGCTAGTGTAATGGATAAGGTTAGGTTTAGGCTTCAGTTTTGGTTTAGGGCTCAGGTTAGATTTAGGGTAATGGATAGGGTTATTGTAGGCCTAGGGTTAGCATTAGGTTTATTGTTATCGTTAGGGTAATGAAAAGGGTTAGTGCTAGGGTTATGTTTAGGAGTAGGTCTAGAGTTTAAGTTAGGGTTAGGGTTAAGGCTAGGGTTAGGTTTAGGGTATGGGTTAGGTTTTGAGCTGGGGTTAGTGCTAAGGATAGGGTTAGGCTTAGGATTAGGTCTAGGATTAGGATTAGGGTTACCATTTGGGTTAAGGGTATGGACAGGTTTGGATGTTGGGTTAGGGTTAGGGTTAGGTTTAGGTTTAAGACTAGGGTTAGAGTTGAGTTTAGCATAATTGTTAGAGTTTGAGCTAGGGTTAGGACTGTGGCAAGGGTTAGGTTTATGGTTCAGTCTAGGTTTAGGTTTACAGTTAGGGTTATCATGATGTTTATGGTTAGGTTTAGGGTTGTGGGTGGGGTCCGAGCTTAGGTGAAGTCTAGTTTTAGGTTTAGGATTAGGGCTAGGGTTAGAGTTAGGGTTAGGCTTATCATTTTCTTAAGGTTAGATTAAGGGTAAGGGTCAGGGATTTAGTAAGTGTTACAGCTATTTTGAGGCTTCAGGTTAGAATCAGGGCTCGGGATAGAGTTAGGGTTATGGTTAGGGTTAGGGCTAGGTTTAGCATTAGGTTTAGGGTTTTGGTTAGGGTAATTTATAGAGTTAGAGCTAGAGTTTGGGCTATGGTTACGGTTAGGATTAGAGCTAGGATAGGGTTTAGGTTTTGGGCTAGGTTTATGTTTATATTTTGGGCTAGGGTTATCTTTAGGGTTATGTAAGGGCTAGGGTTTCAGCTAGTGTCAGTGATAGGGCTAGGTCGAGGATTAGGTTCTGCCTTAGGTCTAGGGACAGAATCATGATAGGTTTAGGGTTAGGGTTAAGGTTAGGGCTAGGGTTATCATTAGGGTTAGGATAAGGGTTAGGGTAATGGATATTGTAAGATGTAGGCTTAGGTTTAGGTTTAGGGTTAGATTTAGTTTTAGGGTTAATGTTAAAGCTACGGTTATGTTTAGGTTTATGGTACGGGTTAGGATTTGAGCTAAGGTTAGGGATATGGCGAGTGTTAGGTTTAGGGTTTGGTCTATTGTTAGTTTTCAGGTTAGGATTAGGATTATGGTTAGGGTTAAGGCTAGGGTTATCAATACAGTTAGGTGTAGTTTTAGAAAAGTTGTAGGTTTAGAGCCAAGTTTAGGGATAGGGTTAAGTTCAGCGTTAGGGCTAGGGTTAGGGTTTAGAGTAAGGTATAGGTCTAAGTTTATATTTATGATAAGGGTTTGGCTTTGAGTAAGGTTTAAGACTAAGGCTAGGGTTAGGTTTAGAGTTAGGGTTAGGGCTAGGATTAGGGTTAAGGTTATGTGTAGGGCTAGATTGAGGCCTTGAATTTGCTCTAGGTTTTGTGTTAGGATAAGATATAGAGTTAGGGCTATGGTTAATGTAAGAGCTAGGATTATGATTAGGGCTAGTTGTAGGGTTAGGGTTATGGCTATGTCTAGTGTTAGGTTTAGGTTTTTGGTTAGGGTCAGGTTTAGAGTTAGGTTTAGTGTTAAAGGCATTGTCAGTGTTCAGGTTATAGTTAGAGCTAAGGTTAAAGCCAGAATTGGAACTAGGTTTATGTCTAGGGGTAGGGTTAGTCTTTGCATTAAGTTAAGTTAAGGGTTATTGTTAGGGCTAAGGCTAGGTTTTTGTTTAGGTCTAGAGCTAGAGTTAAGTCTAGGATTAGTTTTTGTAGTAGTGTAGGGTTTGGTTTAAGTTAAGGTTTAGTGTTAGGTCTATTGCTCGGTTTTGTTTTAGTCCTAGGGTTAGAGTTAGGGCTAGTTTTACAATTAGTATTAGGGTTAGGGCTAGTGTTAGTGTTAGGCTTAGACTTAGAGTTAGGGTTACATTTATAATTATGTTAAATCTAGGATTAAGCTAGGATTAAGGATAGGGCAAGGGTTAGGGCCAGGGTTAGAGTTATGGTAAGAGATAGGTTTCAAACTAGGAATAGGGCTAGAGTGAGAGTTAGAGTTAGTGATAGGGCTAAAATTAGTGTTAGGGTTTCGGATAGGGTTAAAATAGGGCTAGGATTAGGACTATGGTTAGTGTACAGCTTAGGCCTAGTGATAGGGATAGGGTTAGGTTTAAGTTTAGGATAAAGAGTGGCGTTATAGCTAGGTTTAGACATAGGGTGAGGGATAGAGTTAGGGTTAGGGCTAGGGCTGGGTTTAGGGTTATGATTAAGGCCATGTTTAGGGCTAGGATGAGGGCTAGTGGTTGTATTTGATTCAGGGCTAGGATTAGTTATAGGGCTAATATCAGGTCTCGGTTTATGGTTAAAGATAGATTTAGGGTTAGGCTAATGGCTACGTCTAGTGTAAGGGTTAGGTTTAGGGTAAGGGTCAGGTTTAGAGCTCAGGGAATTATTAGGATTAGGATTTGACTTAGGTAAGGATTTAGGTTTATGGCTCAAATTAGCATTAGGGTTAGGGTTAGGGATATAGTTAGGGTTTGTTTTAAGGTTCAGGTATGGTTTAGGGTAATTGATATGGATAGCGTTCATGATAGGTCTAGGGTTAGGCTTAGGGTTAGTATTAGGGTAAGGGTTATGGTTAGGGTAATTCAGAGGGTTAGAGCTTAGATTAGAACTAGAGTTATGGTTAGTAATATGCCTTGAGTTAGGGTTAGAGTTAGTGTTAGAACTAGGGTTAGGGTTTGTTTTAGGGTTATATTTAGCATAAAGTTTAGGTTTTGAGCTAGGGTTAGGGCTAGGTTTAGGGACAGGTCTAGGGATAGGATTACAGTAGGTTTAGGTTTAGGGTATGAGTTAGTGCTAGGGTTATCATTAACATGAGGGTTAGGGTTAAGGTAACAGATAGGGTTAGGTTAGGTTTAGATTTTTTTTATAGTGTTAGAATTAGTGATAGTTTCAGGATTAGAGCTATGGTTATGTTTAGGTTTATGGTTAGGTTTATGGTTTGATCTAGAGTTAGGGCTATGCTGAGTTTAATTTTAGGGTTATGTCTATGGTTAGTTATCTGGTTAGGGTTAGGGATAACATTAGGGTTCGGGCTAGGATTATCAATAAGTTTAGGTTTAGGGTTAGGGTAATGGGTAGGTTTAGAGCTAGGTTTTGATTTAGGTTATGTTTAGGATTTGGGCTATGGTTAGTGTGAGAGTTAGGTATAGGCCTAGGCTTATGTTTAGGATAAGGGTTAGGCTTTTAGCCATCTTAGGACTAAGGTGAGGGCTAAGGTTAGGTATAGGGCTAGTATTAGGTTTAGGGTTATGTTAGGGCTAGGTTTAGGCCTAAAATTACCTCTATGTTTAGAGTTAGGTTTAGGCCTAAGGTTAGGGCTATGGGTAATGTAAGATCTAGAGTTATGATTAGGGCTAGTTTTAGGGTTAGGGTTAGGGTTATGGCTGGGTCTGGAATTAGGTTTAGGTTTTGGTTAGTTTCAGGTTTAGAGGTAGGTTTATTGTGAAAGCCGGGGTCAGTGTTTGGGTTAGAGTTAAAGTTAGGGTTAAAGCCAGAATTAGGACTAGGTTTAAGTCTAGGGTTTGAGTTAGTGTTTGGGTTAGGTAAAGGATTTTAGGGCTAGGGCTAGGATTTTGTTTAGGTGTAGAGCTATATTTCAGGCTATATTTAGAATTAGGTTTAGGTCTAGAGCTAGTGGCATGTTTAGGTTTAGGTATAAGTTTACAAGGAGGGCTAATGTTAGAGTTTTGTTTAGGGTTAGGGTCAGGTTTAGCCCTAGGGTTTATGTTATGGTCAGAATAAGGGTCAGTGTTAGGGTTAGGGTTTGGAATAGCATTAGATATAGAATGAGATGTAGTATTAGGACTATTAATAGGGTTGATATTTGGTTAGCCTAAGGATTAGGGATAAGTCTAGGGTTATCATTAGGATTAATGTTTTGCTCAGGGTAAGGCATAGGGTTAAGCCTAGGGGTAGGTTTATGGTTAGGGTTAAAGCAAGGCTTAGGGCTCAGATTAGGGCGAGATTTTGTGTGAGGTTTAAGGCTAGGGTAGGGCAATTTCTAATATAAGGACTAGGGTTACAATTAGGCTTAGGTGTAGGTGTAGGTCAAGTGTTAGGGTTAGGTTTAAGATTAGGGTTACAGTTAGCAATAAATTAGAGCTAGGATTTGAGATATGGTTAGTGTTAGGATTAGGCCTAGGGTTAGGGCTAGGGTTAGTGTTAGTTGTAGTGTTAGGGTTAGGGTTAGGGATAGGGGAAAGGATGTGGTTTACCTAGGTTCAGAACTAGGGTTAGGGTTAGTATCAAGGTTAAGATTAGGACTCTAATTAGGGCTAGGTTTAGGTCTAGGTGTAGTGTTAAGGTTTGGTTTATGTTAAGGTTTAGGGTTAGCAGTATTGCTCGGGTTTGTTTTACTGTAAGGGTTAGGGTTAGTACTATATTTATGTTTAGCATTAGGGCTAGGGTTAGTGTTAATGTTAGGCCTAGGCTTAGGCTTCGAGTTAGCTTTAGAGTTAGGGTTAGATCTAGGTTTAGGAATAGGAATAAAGATTAGGCAGTGGTTATTGCTAGGTTAGGGCTAGGGTTAGGGCTAGGATTACGGTAATGGATACGGTTAGAAGTAGGTATAGGGCTAGTGTGAGAGTTAGAGTTAGTCTTAGGGCTAGAGTTAGGGTTACAGTTAGAGATAGGGTAAAATTAGGGCTAGAATTAGGGCTAGGGTTAGTGTTCACCTTAGGCCTAGCATTAGGGTTAGGGTTAGTGTTAAGTTTAGGGTAAGGAATGGCATTATAGCTAGGTTTTGAGATAGGGTGAGAGTTAGAATTAGGGTTAGGGCTATGATTAGGGTTAGGGTTATGATTAAGGCTAGGTTTGGGGCTAGGATGAGGGCTGTGGTTTATTTTAGTGTTATGGCTAGGATTAGGGCTGGGGCTAATATCAGATCTAGGGTTATGTTTAAAGATATTTTTATGGTTAGGTTTATGGCTACATGTGATATAAGTGTTAGTTTTAGAGTTAGGGTCAGGTTTAGAGCTAGGTGTATTATTAGAGTCATGTTCTGGGTTAGAAATTTGAGATAGGTTAAGGTTTAAAGTTAGGGCTTGAATTATCTTTATGGTTCATGTTAGAGTAATTGTAGGGTGAGATTTAGGGTTTAGGTTTGGTTTAGAATAATACATAGGTTTAGCATTAGGGATAGGATTAAGTTTAGGCCTAGGGTTATGGTTAAGGCAATGGATAGGGTTAGAGATAGGGTTAGGGATAGGGTTATGATTTTGATTAGGGCTAGGTTTAGGATTATGTTTAGGGTTAAAACTCGGGTTAGGGCTTGGTTTTGGGCTAGGATTGGGGTTAACAGTGCTAGGGTTAGGGGTAAGGCTAATATAAGTACCAGGTTACAGTTAGGGTTAAATTTAGGGTTAGGGTTAGTGGTAGGTCTAGTTTAGGTTTAGGGTTAGAGTTGGTGTGATGTTTAGACTAGGGTTAGTGTTGTGGTCAGAATCAGGGTCAGTGTTAATTCTAGTTTTCATCTTAAAACTAGAATTAGTGCTAAGTTTAGGGTTAGGGTTAAGGGTTCGCTAGGGTTAAGGGTTAGGGTTAGGGCTATGGCTTGGTTTTATTTTAGGTCTAGTGATAGATTTAGAGTTAGGGTTAGTCTTAGGATTAGGTTTTGATTTAGAGTTAAAATTAGATCTAGGTTGGGGCTAGAGCTAATGATAGGGCTAGGGTTAGGGCAAGGGTTAGGTCTAGGATTAGGGTCCCAGTAAGGAATAGGGTTCAAACTAGGGATTGGGCTATTGTGGGAGTTAGATTTAGGCTTAGGGCTAGGGTTAGGGCTAGGGTTAGGAATAGGACTAAATTAGGGCTAAGATTACGGCTAGGATTAATTTTGGGGTTAGGCCTAAAGTTTGGATTAGGGTTAGGATTAATGCTTGGTTTAGGGCTAGGATAAGGGCTGGGGTTTGTGTTAGGTTTAGGACCAGGATTAGAGCTATGGCTAATGTCAGGTTTAAGGTTAGGGTTGGGGATAGTTTTAGGATCAGGGTTATGGCTAGGTCTAGTGTGTTAGGTTTAATGTAAATTCAGCCTTAGAGCTAGGAGACTTATTAGGGTCATGGTCATTGATAGAGTTTGCTTGAGGTTAGGGTTTATGGTTAGGGCTTGAGTTAGCACTACGGTGTGGGTTAGGTACTGATAGGGTTTTGTTTACTGTTTACATTAGGTTTAGGGTAATTGATAGGGTTAGGGTTAGTGATAGGATTAAGATTAGGCCTAGGGTTCGCATTAGGGTAAGGGTTATGGTTAGTATAATGGATGGAATTAGAGCTAAGTTTAGGGCTAGGCTTCTGGTTAGGAATAGGTCTTGAATTAGCGTTAGGGTTAGGGTTAAAACTAGGTTTAGGCTTAGGTTTATGTTTAGCAAAAGGTTTAGGTTTTGAGCTAGGGTTAGTTTTAGGGTGAGGGTTAGGTTTAGGGTTATTTCTAGGGATAAGATTATAGTACTCATAGGGTTAGGGTTAGGATTAGGGCTAGTGACATCATTAGGGATAGGGTTAGGGTTGGGGTAATGTATACAATTAGATGTAGATTTAGGGCTATGTTTAACATTAGATTGAGATTTAGGCTTAGAGTTAGGTCTATGGTTATGTTTAGGTTTATAGTAAGGGTTAGGGTTTGAACTAGGGTTAGGTCTATGGCAAGTGTGAGATTTAAGATTAGGTCTAGGGTTAGTTTTCCAGTTAGATTTAGGTTTAGCATTAAGCCTAGAATTATCAATAAGTTTAGGTTTAGGTTTAGAGTAATCGGTTGGTTTAGAGCTAGGTTTAAGGTTAGGGTTAAGTTTAGGATTAGGGCTAGTGTTAGGGTTAGATTGAGGGAGAGGTGTAGGTTTATATGTAGAATAATGTTTAGGATTTGAGCTAGGATTAGGACTAAGGCGAGAGTTAGTTTAGGGTTAGGGCTAGGGTTAGGGTTAGGGTTATGCTTAAGGCTTGATTTAGGCTTAGGATTAGCTGTAGGTTTTGTGTTAGGTTTAGGGCTAGGGTTAGGGCTATGGGTAATGTAAGAGCTAGGGTTATGTTGAGGGCTACTTGTAGGTTTAGGGTTATGGCTAGGTCTAGTGTTATGTTTAGATTTTTGGTAGGGTCAGATTTAGAGACAGGTTTACTCTAAAGGCAGAGTCGGTGTTTGGGTTCGAGTTAGTGTTAGGGTTACAGCCAGTATTAGGTCTATGTTAAGTCTAGGGTTAGGTTAGTGTTATTGTTAGTTCTAGGGCTGGGTTCATGTTTAGGTATAGGGGAAGAGTTAAGGCTAGATTTAGGATTCCCTTTAGGTCTAGGGCTAGTGTTCGTGTTTGGTCTAGGTTTAGGGTCAGCTTTAGACCTAGGGTTATGGTCAGAATAAGGGTCAGGGTTAGCGTTAGAGTTTGGGATAGGGTTAGAGCTAGAATGAGGGCTAGGGTTAAGACTATTAATAGGGTTAGAGTTTTGGTTAAACTAAGAATTAGAGATAGGTCTAGGGTTACCATTAGGGTTAGGTTTTTTCTTAGGTTAAGGGATAGCCTTAGAGCTAGGGTTAATGCTAGAGTTAGGGTTAGGGTTAGGGTTGAATATAAATATATTTTGAGCTCGGATTAGGGCTAGATTTGTATTAGGATTAGGGTTAGATTTTTGCATTGGCTAATATAAGAGGCAGGGTTACAATTAGATTAGTTTTAGGGTTAGAGTTAGGGGTAGGTCTAGTGTTAGGTTTAGGTTTAAGGTTAGTGTAATATTTAAAGCTAGGTTTATTGTTAGGATATGAGAAAGCATCAAGGTTAGTTTTAGGGTTAGGATTAGCATTCAAATAAGGGCTAGGGTTACTGTTCAGTTTAAGGTGAGGGCTGTGTTTAGAGCTAGGGTGACTGTTAGGATATCAGTCAGGTCAGGGTTTTCTTTAAGTTTAGGATTATGACTTGAATTAGGTCTAGGGTTACTTTTAGGGTTTGGTTTAAGTTTAGGGTTGCCTTTAGAGATAGGGTCAGTTTTAGAGTATGAGTCAGGGTCAGGGTAAGTTTTAAGGTTATGGTTAGGACTCGAATCAGTCTAAGATTACGTCTAGGTGTACTGTTAGGGTTTGGTTTAAGTTATTTTTTAGTGTTAGGGCTGTTGCTCAGTTTTGTTTTAAGTCCTAGGTTTAGGGTTTTGGCTAGTTATAAGATGAGCATTAGGATTAGGGCTAGTATTAGTGTTAGGCTTAGGTTTGGGTTAGGGTTAGATTTGGATTTAGCATTAGATCAAGGATTAGGGCTAGGTCTAACTATAGGGCAAGGGTCAGGGCTAGGGTTATGGTTACTGTAACAGATAGGGTTAGAACTAGGGCTAGGACTAGGGTGAGAGTTAGAGTTAATCTTAGGCCTAGGGTTTTGGTTAGTTTTAGGGATATGGCTAAGTTAGGGCTAGGATTACGGCTAGTGGTTGTGATCAGCTTATGCCTAGTGTTAGGGCTAGGGTTATAGTTAATTTTAGGGTACGGTGTGTTGTTATAGCTAGGTTTAGAGGTAGAGTGAGAGTTAGAATTTGGTTTAGGACTAGGGTTAGGGTTAGGGTTATGATTAAGACTAAGTTTAGGGCTAGGATGATGCATAGGGTTACTTGTAGGGTTAGATCTAGAATTAGGGCTAGGGCTTATGTCAGCCTAGTGTTACAGTTTGGGGTAGATTTAGGGTTAGGTTTGTGTCTAGGTCTAGTGTAAGTTTTATTTTTATTGTAAGGGTTAGGTTTAGAGCTAGGTGTATTTTTAAGGTCAGTATCAGTGTTAGGGTTTGTTTTAGGTTAAGGTTTAGGGATAGTGCTAAAATAAGCATTAGGGTTAGGGTTAGGACAATTGATTGTGTTAGTTTTAGATTTCAGGGAAGGTTTAGGGCAATTGAGAGCTTTAGGGTTAGCAAAAGGGTTAGGGTTATGCCTAGGGTTAGCATTAGGATTAGGGTTATCATAAGGATAATATATCGTGTTAGAGCTATGGTTAGGGCTAGGGTTAGGTTATTATTAGGGCTAGAGTTTGGTTAGGTTTTGAGTTAGGGCTAGGAACCCCAGCTTAGGGTAAGGTTAGGGTTCGATTTAGGGTAAAGGTTACATTTTGTGCTAGGGTTAGGTCTAGGACGAGGGTTAGGCTTAGTGTTATGGTCAGTGTTAGGTATAGGGTTAGGGCTAGGGTTTTCATTAGGGTTAGCATTAGGTTTAGGGTAATAGATTGGGTTAGATATAAGGTTAGCTTTATGGTTAAGGTTAGGTTTAGATTTAAGTTTAGTTTTAGGGCTAGATTTACTGTTGGTTTTAAGGTAAAATTTAGGGTTTGAGTTAGGGTTAAGGCTATGGCAAGTTGTAGGTTTAGGGATAGGTCTAGGGATCGTTTATGGATTGGGTTGGGGTTTTGGTTAGGGATAGGGATTGGGTTATTATTAGGGTTA
This sequence comes from Marmota flaviventris, assembly GCF_047511675.1. Classification (NCBI taxonomy): domain Eukaryota; kingdom Metazoa; phylum Chordata; class Mammalia; order Rodentia; family Sciuridae; genus Marmota; species Marmota flaviventris. The sequence continues at coordinate 236,778 of NW_027287790.1, read as the reverse complement.
GGGTTAGACTTAGGCTAATGCCTAGGGCTAGATAGTTTTAGGTTTAGGGTTAAGGTTAAGATTAGGGCTATGGTTAGGGTTATGGTTAGGAATAGTGCTAGGGTCATGTTTGGGCTAAGGGTTAGTCTTTGAGCTAGGGTTAGGACTAAGGTGAGGGTTAGGGTTAGGGTTAGGACTGGAGTTAGGGTTATGGTGAGGGTTATGCTTAGGGTCAGTTTAGGCCTCGATTAGGGTTAAAGTTATTTAAGTTTCATGTTAGATTTAGGCCTAGGGTTTGTGCTATGTGTAATGTAAGATCTAGGGTTGTGATTAGAGCTAGTTTTAGGGTTAGGCTTAACCCTAGTCTAGTGCTACGTTTAGGTTTGGGTTAGGGTCAGGTTTATAGCTAGGTTTAAAGTTAGTGTCAGGGCCAGTGTTCAGGTTAAAGTTAGGGGTACGGTGAAAGCCAGAATAGGACTAGGGTTAGGTCTAGTGGTAGGTTTAGTGTTTGGTTTAGGTTAAGGGTTATTGTTAGGGCTAGGACTATGTTTTTGTTTAGGTCAAGGGCTAGAGTAATAGCTAGATTTAGGATTAAGTTTAGGTATGTGGCTAGTGTTAGGTTTAGGATTAGGTATAAGTTTACTGGTAGGGCTAGTTTCAGGTTTCGGTTTCATTTTAGGGTCAAATTTAGACCTATAATTAGTGTTATGTTCAGAATAAGGGTGAAGGTTTGGGTGAGGTTTTAGGTTAGGGTTAGATCTAGAATTTGGCTTGTTTTAGGACTAGTAAGAGAGTTATTGTTTGGGTTTGGTTAAGGATAAGGATTAGGACTATAGTTAGCATTATGAATAGGGTTTGTTTTGGGGTAATGGATAGGATTAGAGCTAGGGTTAGGGCTAGGTTTAGGGTTAGGTTTAGGGCCAGTTTTAGGGTTAGGGTTAGGGTTAAATCTAGTCTTAGGGCATGGATTAGTGCTATTTTTGTGTTAAAGTTAGTGCTAGGTTTTGGCTAAGGCCAATGTAAGAACTAGGGTTATGATTAGGATTAGTTTTAGGGTTAGGGTTACGGCCAGGTCTAGTGTTAGCATTAGTTTTAGGGTTAGGGTGATATTTAGAGCTAGGCTTTGTGTTTGGATATGAGTCAGTGTGAGGGTTAGTTTTAGGCCTAGACTCGAATTAGAGCTCGGGTTATGGCTAGTCATTGGTTAGGATTTGGTTTAGTTTAAGATTTAGGGTTAGAACAATGGCTAGGGTTAGGGGTAGGGTTAAGGTTAGGTTTCAAATAGGGCTACGTTTAGCTCTATGATTAGTGTTAGGGTTAGGCATATGGTTAGGGCTAAGGTTCGGGTTTGTTTTAAGGGAAGGGTTGGGGTTATATACCTAGGTTCAGTGCTAGGACAAGGTTTATATTTAGGGATAGGGCTAGGTGAAAGTTTCGTTTAGGATTAAGTCTAGGATTAGGGCTAGTATTAGGTCTAGGGTTTGTGTTAGGGTTAGGGCTAGAATAAGGGCTAGGGCTAATATCAGGTCTAGGGTTATGGTTAGGGATAGAGTTAGGGATATGTTTATGGCTAGGTCTGGTGTAAGGGTTAGGTTTAGCATAGGGTCAGGTATAGAGCTAGGTTATTATTACCGTCAGAGTATGGGTTAAGGATTGGTTTGGGTTAAGGTTTAAGGTTAGGGCTCAAATTAGCATTAGGGTTAGGGTTAGGGTTAGAGTAATGGATAAAATTAGGTTTACACTTTAGGTTAGGTTTAGAGTAATATATAGGGTGACTGTTAGGCATAGGTTCGGGTTAGGCCTAGAGTTAATATTAGGTTTAGGCTTATATTTAGAGTAATAAATATGTTTAGTGCTAGTGTTAGGGCTTAGGTTAAGGTTAGGATTAGGGCTAGGGTTTGGGTTACAACTTGGGCTAGTGTTATGGTTAGTTTTAGTGTAAGTGTTAGGGTTTGAGCTAGGGTTAGGGCTAGGTTGAGGTTTATGGTTAGAGTCAGGGCTACAGTTAGGGTTAGGGTTAGGGCTAGGTTTAGCATTAGGTTTATGGTTATGTCTAAGGTAATGGATAAAGTTAGAGCTAGAATTTGGGCTATGGTTTCAGTTAGGATGAGGGATAGGGTTAGAGTTAGGATTAGAGCTACAGTTATGTTTAGAGTAAGGGTTAGAGTTTGAGCTAGGGTTTGATCTAGGGCAAGCATTAGGCTTAGGGTTTGTGCTACGGTTAGGGTTAAGGTTATGATTAGGTCTAGGTTTAGGGCTTGTATTAGGGCTAGGTTTTGTGTGAGGTTTATGGCTAGTGTTATGGCTATGGATAATGTAAGACCTAGTGTTATGGTTATGGCTAGTTTTTTGTGTTATGTTATACATATGTCTAGTGTTAGGTTTAAGTTTTCGGTTAGGATAAGGTTTAGAACTAGGGTTTGTGTTAGTGTAAGCATCATTGTTCGGGCTAGCATTGAGTTTTCGTTAGGGTCAGAATTAGAACTAGGTTTAATCTAGGGCTAGGGTTAGTCTTTGCTTTAGGTTAATGGTTATTTTATGGCTAGGGCTAGTTTTTGTTTAGGACTAGGGCTAGATTTATGGATATATTTAGGATTAAGTTTGGGTCTAGTGCTAGTGTTATGGTTAGTTTTAGGTATAGGTTTACTGGTAGGGCTAGTGTTAGGGTTCGGGTTAGTAGTAAGGTCAGGCTTTGATCTATTTTTAGTGTTATGGTCAAAATAAGGGAAGGGTTTGGCTTAGGTTTCGGGTTAAGGTTAGAGACAGAATTAGGGATAGGGTTAGGACTAGTAATTGAGTTAGGTTTTGGGGTAAGCTAAGTGTTAGGATTAGAACTAGGGTAGCATTAGGTTGAGAGTTTGGCTTAGGGTAAGGAATATGTTTAGAGCTAGGGTTTGGATTAGTGTTAGGGTTAGGGTTAGGGTTAATGTTAAAGATAGAATTGAGTATCAGATTAGCACTAGGTTTTGTGTTAGGGTTAGGGCTCTGGCTAATATAAGAACTAGCTTTACAGTTAGAGAGAGTTTTAGGGTTAGGATTAGGGCTAGGTCTAGTGTTTGGTTTAGGTTTAGGGTTAGGGTGATGTTTAGAGGTAGGGTTAGTTTTAGGGTCAGAGTCAGGGTCAGTATTAGTGGTAGGGATAAGGTTAGGACTAGGTGTAGCATTAGGATTTGGTTTAGGTTAAGGTTTAGGATTAGGGCTATAGCTTAGTTTTGTTTGTGGGCTATGGCTAGGGTTAGGGCTAGTTTTCTAATTAGAATTAGGTTTAGGGCTAGAGTTAGGGTGAGGTTTAGGTTTATAATTAGGGTAGATTTAGAGTTAGGGGTACTTCTAGGTTTAGGACTATGGCTAGGTTTAGGGCTAAGGTTAGGGCTAGTGTTAGGGTTAGGCAATAGATAAAGTTGGTACTAGAAATAGGTCTTGGGCTACAGTTAGGTTAGTCTTAGGGCTAAGGTTAGAGTTAGGGTTACAGTTAGCAATAAATTAGGGCTAGGATTAGAGCTATGGTTAGTGTTAGGATTAGGTGTAGAGTTAGGGCTAAGTTTAGTGTTAGAGATAGTGTTAGAGTTAGGGATAGTGATAGGGGAAATGATATACCTAGGTTCAGAAATAGGGCGAGTGTTGAAATTAGGGTTTGGGCTAGGGTTAGGGTTTGGGTAAGGGTTAAAGCTAGGTTTAAGGCTAGGATGAGGGCTCTGCTTTGTGTTAGGTTTAAGGAAAAATTAGGTAGAGTTCTAATATCAGGTCTAAGGATACGGTTAGGGATATTTTTAGTGTTAGTTTTATGGCTAGGTCTAGTTTAAGGGTTATGTTTCGGGTAAGGATCAGGTTTAGAGCTAGGTGTGTTATTAGAGTCAGTGTCTTGTTCAGAGTTTGAGTTAAGTTTTGGATTAGTTTTAGGCCTCGAATTAGCAATAGGGTTAGGGTTTGAGTAATTGATAGGGTTAGGTTTAGTATTCAGGTTGGTTTTAGGTAAGAATAAGGTTAGTGTTAGCGATAGGTTTAGGGTTAAGCCTAAATGGATAGCGTTAGATTTATGTTTAGGACTAGGGTTAGTGTTAGGTTTAGCGTAACTCTTAGGATTTGAGCTAGGATTAGGACTACGGCAAGGGTTAGTTTTACAGTTGGTTCTAGGATTAGGTTTACATTTAGGGTTAGTGTAGGTTTAGAGTTAGGACAAGGGTTAAGTTTACAGTTAGGGTTAGAATAGTTTTAGGGTTAGGGTAGTGTAACCTTGACATTTATAGTTAGGGTTAGGGTAATGGTTTGGGTTAGAATTATATTTAGAGCTATGTTTGGGTTAGGCTTATGTTTAGGGTAATGGATAGGTTACGGCTAGGTTTATAGTTAGGATAAGGGCTAGTTTTAGGGTTAGGGTTAGGTCTAGGGTTAGCATTATGGTTAGGTTTAGGGTAAGTGTTAGGGTTTGAGCTATGGTTAGGGTTATCGTGACATTAGGGTTAGTGTCAGGTCTAGGTTTAGGATTAGGGTTAAGTTTAGGGCTAGGTTTAGCACTAGGATTAGGGTTATGTTTAGGGTAATGGATAGGATTAGAGCTAGAGTTAGGGCTAGGATTATGGTTAGGATTAAGTCTAGGGTTAGGTTTAGGGTTAGGGCCATTTTTAGGTTTAGGGTTAGTTTTAGACTAATGATTAAGTTTAGGGATAGGGTTAGGGTTAAAACCAGGTGGAGGGCTCAGTATAGGGCTAGGTTTTGGGTTAGGTTAGGGCTAGGATTAGGGCTAAGGCTAATGTAAGAACTAGAGTTATGATTAGGCAACTTGTAGGGCTACTGTTAGGGCTAGTTCTAGTTTTAGGGTTAGGTATACATTTTGGTGATGTTTGAGCTAGGGTTAGTTTAAGATAAGAGTCAGGCTCAAGGTTAGTTTTGGGGTTATGTTAGGACTGGAATTAGGGCTGATGTTAGGACTAGGTGTAGGGTTAGGTATTGGTTTAGGTAAAGCGTTAGGTTTAGGGCTATGGCTCAGTTTTGTTTTAGGGCTTGAACTAGATTAATGCTAGTTTTAGGTTTAGTGTTAGTTTTAGGGCTAGTGTTAGTGTGAGATTTAGGCTTAGGGTTAAAGTTGGTCTTAGAGTTATGGTTAGTTCTAGGGTTAGGGCTCGGGCTAGTGTTAGGGAAAAAGTTAGGGCAAGTGTTATGGTTATGGTAAGGAATAGGATTAGATCTAAGAATACGGCTAGGGTGAGAGTTAGAATTAGTCTTAGTCCTGGTGGTAGGATTAGGGCTAAATTAATGCTAGGATCAGGTCTAGGATTAGTGTAAGGGTTAAGTCTAGAGTTAGAGTTAGGGTTATATTTGGGGGAAGGGATGAGGTTATAGCAAGTTCAGAACTAGGGTGAGGGATAAAATTAGGGATATGGCTAGAGTTAGGGTTTGGGTTAGGATCAAGACTAGTTATAGGTCTAGGATGAGGGCTAGCATTTGTGTTAGGTTTATGGCAAGAATTAGGGCTAGGGCTAATATCAGGTCTAGGGTTATGGTTAGGAATAGTTTTTGGGTAAGATTTATGGCTAGGTTTAGTGTCAGAGTTAGGTTTATGGTGAGGTTCAAGTTGAGAGCTAGGGTATTATAATAGAGTCAGGTTTTGGGTTTGTGTTAGGTTGAGGTTTAGGGTTATGGCTCAAATTAGCATTAGGTTTGAGTTAGAATTAGGATAATGGATAACGTTAGGTTTAGGCTTCAGTTTAGGTTTAGGGCTCAGATTAGGTTTAAGGTAATGGATAGGGTTAGTGTTCGGCCTAGGGTTAGCATTAGGTTTATGGTTATCATTAGGGTAATGGATAGGTTTAGAGCTAGGGTTAGGGCTAGGGTTATGTTTAGTATTACGGCTATATTTAGGGTTAGGGTTAAGGCTAGGGTTAGTTTTAGAATATGGCTTAGGGTTTGAGCTAGGGTTAGTGCTAAAAATAGGGTTAGGCTTAGGATTAGGTCTAGGATTAGGATTAGGGTTACCATTAGGGTTAAGTGTATGGACAGGTTTAGATGTTAAGTTAGGGGGGTTAGGGTTAGGTTTAGATTTAGGACTAGGGTTAGTGTTACGTTTAGCATAATTGTTAGGGTTTGAGATAGGTTTAGGACTATGGCAAGGTTTAGGTTTATTGTTAGGTGTAGGGTTAGTTTTACAGTTAGGGTTAGAGTAGGTTTAGGGTTAGGGTTAAGGTTATCGTGATGTTTATGTTTAGGGTCAGGGTAATTGATGGGTTTAGAGCTAAGGCTAAGTCTAGTTTTAAGTTTAGGATTAAGGCTAGGGCTAGGGTTAAGTTTAGGGTAAGGCTTATCATTTCTTATGGTTAGGTTAAGGTAAGGGTCAGGGATTGAGTAAGTGTTACGGCTAGGTTGGGGCTTCAGGCTAGAATCAGGACTAGGGATAGAGTAAGGGTTAGGGTTATTGTTAGGGCTATGTTTAGCATTAGGTTTAGTGTTATGATTAGGGTAATGGCTAGAGTTAGAGGTAGAGTTTGGGCTATGTTTATAGTTAGGATTAGGGCAAGGATTGGGATTAGGGTTTGGGATAAGTTTATGTTTAAGGTAACAGCTATGGTTTGAGCTAGTTTTAGTGCTAGGGGTAGATCAAGGATTAGGTTCAGCCTTAAGTCTAGGGACAGGATTATGATAGGTTTAGGGTTAGAGTTAAGTTTAGGGCTAGGGTTAACATTAGGTTTAGGATAAGGGTTAGGGTAATGGATATGTTTAGATGTAGGTTTACATTTAGGTTCAGGGTTAGATTTAGTTTTAAGATTAATGTTAAGGCTACGGTTATGTTTAGGTTTATGGTATGGGTTAGGTTTTGAGCTAGGGTTATGGCTAGGTTTAGGGTTAGGTCTAGGGATAAGGTAATGGTAGGTTTAAGATTAGGGTTAGAGTTAGGGGTAGGGTTATCATTAACATTAGGGTTGCGGTTAAGGTAATGGATAGGGTTAGTTTAGGTTTAGATTTGGTTTAGATTTAGAATTAGTGATAGTTTTAGGATTAGAGCTATGGTTATGTTTAGGATTATGGTTAGGTTTATGGTTTGATCTAGAGTTAGGGCTATGCTGAATGTTAATTTTAAGGTTATGTCTCTGGTTAGTTTTCCAGTTAGGTTTAGGTTTAACATAAGTGTTCTGGCCAGGATTTTCAATAAGGTTAGGTTTAGGGTTAGGGTAATGGATAGGTTTAGATCTAGGTTTCGGGCTAGGTTAAGTTTAATATTTGGGCTAGGTTTAGGTTGAGAGGTAGGGATAGGTCTAGGTTTATGTTTAGGGTAAAAGTTAGGCTTTGACTATCTTCGGACTAACGTGAGGGCTAGGGTTACATGTAGGGCTAGTGTTAGGTTTAGGGTTATGCTTAAGGCTAGGTTTAGGCCTAAAATTAGCTCTATGTTTAGTGTTAGGTTTAGGCCTAGGGTTAGGGCTATGGGTAATGTAAGATCTAGGGTTATGATTAGGGATAGTTTTAGGGTTAGGGTTATGGCTGTGTCTAGAAATAGGTTTAGGTTTTGGTTAGTTTCAGGTTTGGAGGTAGGTTTAGTGTTAAAGGCAGGGTCAGTGTTTGGGTTAGAGTTAAAGTTAGGGTTACAGCCAGAATTAGGACTAGGTTTAAGTCTAGGGTTTGAGTTAGTATTTGGGTGAGGTAAAGGTTTTTATTAGGGGTAGGGCTAGGATTTTGTTTAGGTCTAGAGCTGGAATTCAGGCTAGATTTAGGATTAGGTTTAGGTCTACAGATAGTGGTAGGGTTAGGTTTAGGCATAAGTTTACAAGTAGGGCTAGTGTTAGGGTTTGGTTTACGGTTAGGGTCAGGATAGCCCTAGGGTATATGTTATGTTCAGAATGATTTTCAGCGTTGGGGTTGGGGTTTGTGATAATATTAGAGCTAGAATAAGATCTAGGGTTAGTGCTATTAATATGGTTAGGATTTGGTTAGCCTAAGGATTAAGGATAGGTCTAGATTTACCATTAGGTTTAAGGTTTTGCTCAGCGTATGGTATAGTGTTAGGGCTAGGGTTAGGTTTATGGTTAGGGTTAAAGCTAGGTTTAGGGCTCAGATTAGGACCTGTTTTTGTGTGAGGTTTAAGGCTAGTGTTAGGGCAATGGCTAATATAAGAACTAGGGTTACAATTAGGGATAGAGGTAGGGATAGGTCTATTGTTAGGTTTAGGTTTAAGATTAGGGTGATATTTATAGCTAGGCTTAGTGTTAGGATATTAGTCAAGTCAGGGTTAGTTTTAGGGTTAGGATTAGAACCCGAATTAGGGATAGGGTTAATGTTAGGGTTCAGTTTATATTTAGGGTGGTGTTTAGAGCTAAGATGAGTGTTAGAATATAATTCAGGTTCAGAGTTATTTTTAAGGTTATGATTATTACTCGAATTAGGGCTAGAGTTAGATCTAGATGTAGTGCTTGCATTTGTTTTAAAAGTTAAGGTTAGTGTTAGGCCTGTTTCTCGATTTTGTTTTACTGTTATGGTTAGGATTAGAGCTAGTTTTATGACTAGCTTTAGGGTTGGGGCTAGTGTTATGATTAGGTTTAGGATAAGGCTAGATTCAAGGATTGGGCTAGGTTTTGTGTTAGGTATAGGTCAAGATTTAGGGCTAGAACTAATGTCAGGTCAAGATTTATATTAAGTGATATTTTTAGGGTTATGTTTATGGCTAGGTCAAATTAAAGTGTTAAGTTTAGGGAAAGGGTCAGAATGAGAGCTGGGGTATTATTAGAGTCAGAGTCAGGCTTCGGGTTTGGGTTAGGTTAAAGTTTAGGTTTAAGCCTCAAATTAGCATTAAGGTTAGAATTAAGGTTAAGGTAATGGATAGTGTTAGGTTTAGGGTTCAGGTTAGGTTTAAGATAGTGATAGTTTGAGGATTAGTCTTAGGGTTAGCATTAGGGTTATGGTTATCATTAGGGTAATTTATAAGTTTAGACCTAGGGTAGGGCTAGGGTTATGGTTAAAATAGGGCTAGAATTAGGGTTAGGGTCAGGGTTAGGGCGAGGGTTACAGTTAGGATTAGGTTTAAGGTTTGAGCTAGCATTTTTGCTATGGCTAAGGTTTATTTAGAGTTTGTTCTAGGTTTATGGTCAGGGTTAGTGTTACAGTTAGGGCAAGGGTTATCATTAGGATTAGGGTAATAGGTTTAGATGTCAGGTTAAAGATAGGTTTAGGTTTATGTTAGCCTTAGGTTTAGGTTTAGAATTAGGTTTAGGATTTGAGCTAACTTAGATTTAGGGTTAGGGGTTAGGTTCACTATTAGCTCTAGGATTAGGTTTCGGTTTAGGGTTAGGGTGCATTTACCTTTAGGTCGAGTGTTATCATTAGGGTTAAGTTTAGGGTTAGGGTAATGGGTGGGGTTCAAGCTATGGTTTGGGCTAAGGTTAAGGTTAGGATTAGGGCTGGGGTTAGGGCTATGGTTAGGCCTTGGGTTAGTGTTAGGGTTAGGTTAAGTGTAATGGTTAGGGATTGAGCTAGGTTTAGGGCTAAGGTGAGGGTTAGGGTTACAGTCAGGGCTAGGGTAGGGTTAGGGTTAGGTTTAGGGCTGGAGTTAGCATTAGTTTTACGGTTATGGTTAGTGTAATGGATAGAGTTAGAGCTAGGCTTTTGGCTATGTTTACAGTTAGGATTAGGTCTAGAGTTAGTGAGGTTTAGAGTTTTGGCTAGGGTTATATTTAGGGTAAGGTTTAGGGTTTTTGCTAGAGTTAGGGGTAGAACAAGGGTTAGGGTTAGGTTTAGGGTTAGGGCTAGTTTTAGGGTTAGTGTTATGCTTAGGGTTAGGTTTCGGCTATAATTATGGCTAGGTTTTGTGTGAATTTTAGGGCTTGTGTTAGGTATATGGGTAATGTAAGATCTACAGTTATGTTTATGGCTAGATTTAGAGTTCGTCTAGTTTTTGGGTTAGTTTTTTGGTTAGGATAATGTTTAGAATTAGGGTTTTTGTTAGGGTCAGTTTCAGGGTTCAGGTTAGGATTAGATTTAGTGTTAGTCCAGAATGAGGACTTGGGTAGGTCTATGGATAGAGTGAGTGTTTGGTTTGGTTAAGGGATATTGTTAGGGCTAAGGCTAGGGTTATGGCTACATTTAGGATTACGTTTAGGTCTATTGCTTGTGTTAGTGTTAGGTTTAGGGTTAGGGTTACTGGTAAGGCTAGTTTTAAGTTTTGGATAAAATTTAGAGTCAGGTTTAAACTTAGGTTTAGTGTTAGGGTCAGAATAAGGGTCAGGGTTAGGGTTAGGGTTTGGGTTAAATTTAGAGCTAGAATGAGGTCTAAGGTTAGTACTAGGAATGGAGTTAAGTTTTGGGGTAGGCAAAGAATTAGGGTTAGGACTAGATTAGCCATAGGGTAAGGGTTTGACAAAGTGTAAGACTTAGGGTTAGAGCTAGGATTAGGACTAGGCATAAGGCTAGGGTTAGTGCCAGTGTTAGGGTTAGGGTTAAATTTAGGGTTAAGCTTGAATTACGGCTAGGTTTTGTGTTAGTTTTAGGGCTATGGCTAATTTAAGAACTGGCATTAAGATTATGGCTAGTTTTAGGGTTAGGTCTAGGGCGAGGACTAGTGTTAGGATTAGGTTTAGGGATAGGGTAATGTGTAGAACTAGGGTTAGTGTTAAGGTCGTAGTCAGTGTTAGTATTAGTTCTAGAGTTAGGGTTAGGTCTCAAATTAGGTCTAGGGTTAGGACTAGTTGTAGGGTTAGGTTTTGGTTTAGGTTAAGGTTTAGAGTCACTGCTATGGCTCGGTTTTGCTTGAGGGCTAGGGCTAGGGCTAGGGCTAATTTTCAAATTGGCATTAGGGTTAGAGCTAGTGTTAGGGTGTGGTTTAGGCATAGGTTTATGGTTATATTTAGAGATAGGGTTAGATCTATGTTTAGGACTACAGTGAAAGTTAGGGCTAAGGTTAGGTCTAGGGTTTGAATTATCATAAGGGATAGTGTAAGAACTAGGGCTAGTGCTAGGGCGAGAGTTACAGTTAGTCTTAGTGTTAGGTTTAGATATAGGGTTAGAATTATGGCTTAATTAGGGCTAGGATTAGAGCTAGGGTTAGTATTAAGGCTGAGCCTAGGTTTATGGCTAGGGTTATGGTTATGCTTATGGATTGATACAATGTTATGGCTAGCTTTAGAACTAAGGCAAGGGTTAAAATTAGGTTTAGGTCTATGGTTAGTTAGGGTTAGGTTTAGGATTAAGGCTAAGATTAGGGCTAGGATTTGGGTTAGATTTTGTTCTAGTCTTAGGGCTTCATTAGTGCTAGGGCTAATGTCAGGTCTAGGTTATGGTTAGAGATAGTTTTAGGGTTAAGCTTATTAGTGTTAGGATTAAATTTGTGGATATGGTTAGGTTTAGGGTTCAGGTTAGGTTTATGGTAATGTACAGGTTTACAGTTAGGAATAAGTTCAGGGTTATCCTAGGGTTAGGATTAGGATTAGGGTAATGGATAGGGTTACAGCTGGGGTTAGGGCTAGGTTTATTGTTAGGATTAAGGCTAGGGTTAGGGTTAGGTTTTGGGTAATGGCAAGGGTTAGGGTTATGGTTAGGAGTAGGGTAAGTGTAAGAACTAGAATTAGGTTTTTCTTTAGTGTTAAAGTTAGTGTTAGGGCTCCGATTAGGGATAGGTTTTGGGTTAGATTAGGGCTAGATTTTGGGCTTCAGCTAATGTAAGAACTAAGGTTATGAGTAGAACTTGATTTAGGGTTAGGGTTAGGGCTAGGTATAGGGTTAGGTTTAGGTATAGGTTTTGAGTGATGTTCAGAGCCAGGGTAAGTGTTAGGGTCAGAGTAAGGGTCAGGGTTTGTTTTAGGGTTAGGTATAGGACTCAAATTAGAGTTAGGTTTAGGGCTAGGTGTAAGTTTAGGGTTTGCATTATGTTAAAGGTTAGGGTTAGGGCTATGGCTTGGTTGTTGATTAGGGCTAGTGCTAGGTTAAGTATAGTTTTATGATTAGCATTATTATTTCAGCTTGTTTTAGTGAGAGGTTTAGCTTAGGGTTAGGGTTTGATTTAGAGTTAGGCTTAGTTATAAGATTAGGGCTAGAGCTAGGGTTAGGGCTAATGTAAAGGCAAGTGATAGGAATATGGTAAGGGATAGTGTTAGCACTAGAAATATGACTAGGGCGAGAGTTAGAGTTAGTCTTAGGGCTAGGGTTAGGTTGGGTTTAGGGGTAAATTAGGGCTAGGATTACGTCTAGCATTTGTATTAGGGTTAGACATAGGTTTAGGTTTGGGGATAGGTTTAGGTTTAGAGGAAGGGATGGGTTTAGAGCTAGTTTGAGAGTTAGGTTGAAGGTTACAATTTTGGTTAGGGCTAGGGTTATGGTTTGGTTTAATAATAAGGCTTGGTTTAGGGCTAGGATGTGAGCTCTGGTTTGTTTTAGGGTTATGGCAAGAATTAGGTCTAGGACTAGTACCAGGTCAAGGCTTACATTAGGGATAGATTGAGAGTTAGATTTATGGCTAGGTCTAGTGTAAGGGTTAGGTTTAGGGTATGGGTGAGGTTTAGAGCTAGGGGTATTATTACAATTAGAATTAGGTTTCAGGTTTGGTTTATGTTAGGGTTTAGGTTTAGACTTGAATTAGTATTAGGGTTTGGTTAGGGTAATGATAGGTTTAGGTTTAGGGTTCATGTTATGTGTAGGGTAATTGATAGGGTTAGAGTTAGCAAAAGGGTTATGGATAGGCATGTGGTTATGTTTGTGTTAGGATTGAAGCTTGATTTGTGGTTTGGATGAGGGCTAGGTTTTGTGTTAGGGTTAGGGCAAGTTTTAGAGATAGTGATAATGTCAGGTTTAGGGTTACAGCTATGGATAGTTATATGGTTAGATTCATGGCTAGGTCTAATATTAGGTTTACGGTAAGGGCCAGGTTAAGAGTAATGTGCATTTTTAGGGTCAGGGCCAGGATTCAGTTTTGTGTTAGGTTAATAATTAGGATTATGCCTCAAATTAGCATTAGGGTTAAAATTAGCCTTAGGTTAATGGATAGGTTTAGGTTTAGGATTTAGGTTAAGATAGGGTAATTGGTAGGGTTAGGTTTAGTGATAGGGTTAGGGTTAGGCCTAGGGTTTGCATTTGGGTTAGGGTTATATTTAGGTTAATGAATAGCGTTAGAGCTAGGGTTAGGCCTAGGGTTTTGGATAGAATTAGGGCTAGAGTTAGGGTTAGGGTTAGGGCTAGGGCTTGTTTAGGTTTAGGGTACAGGATATGTTTTGAGGTAGGGTTAGAGCTAGGGTGTTAGGTTTAGGATTATGTCTAGAGTTAGATTTATGGTTAAGGTTAGGGTTAGTGTTAGGGTTAGGGCTAAGGTTATCTTTAGAGTTAGGTTAATGGATAGGGTTAGATATCAGGTTAGGATTAGGCGTAGTTTTAGGTTTAGGGTTAGTGTTAGGGTTAGGGCTAAGATTATCATTAGAGTTTGGGTAATGGATAGGGTTAGATTTCAGGTTAGGGTTAGGGGTAGTTTTAGGTTTAGGGTTAATGTTAGGGTTTGGGCTAGGGTTAGTGTCAGAGTAAGGGTTGGGTTTTTATCTATGGTTAAGGCTACAATGAGGGTTAGGTTTAGGGTTATGTGTAGTATTAGGTTTACAATTAGGATTAGAGCTAGGTTTATCATTAGGGTTAAGGTTCAGTTTAGGGTAATGGATAATTTTAGAATAGTATTAGGGCTAGTGTTAACATTATGATTAGGGCTAGGATTAGGTTTAGGTTTATGGATAGGGCTAGGGTTATGTTTAGGGTTCGATTTTGTGTTTTACCTAGGGTTAAGTCTAAGGCGAGTTTTAAGGTTAGCATGAGGGTTAGGCTTAGGAAAAGGGATAAGTTTAGGTTAGGATTAGGGTTACACTTTGGGCTAGTTTAGGCCTGGGATTAGGGCTAGGTTTTTGTTAGGTTTAGAGCTAGTTTTAGTGCTATGGTAAAGTAAGGGTTATGTTTACCATTATGGCTGGACCTAATGGTAGGTTTAGGTTTCGGTTAGCGTCAGTTTTATAACTAGGTTTAGTGTTAGTGTCAGGGTCTGTCTTTGGATAAGGGTTAGGGTTAGGGCTAGAGCCAGAATTAGGATTGGTTATGTCTAGAGGTAAGGATTGTGTTTGGCTTAGCTTAAGGGTTATCATTAGAGCAAGGACTATGTTTTTGTTTTGGTCTTTGCTAAAGATATGTCCGGATTTAGGATTAGATTTAATCTAGGGCTAGTTTTAGGGTTATGTTTAGATATAGGGTTATGGGTAGGGCTAGTGTTAGGGTTTGGTTTAGATTGAGGGTCAGAATAAGGGTCAGGGATGGGTTAAAATTTGGGTTATGGTTATAACAAGAATGAGTGCTAGGGTTAGGACTAGTAATAGGGTTAAATTTTGGGTCAGACTAAGGATTAGTTTTAGGACTAGAGTTAGCATTAGGGTTGGGGTTTGTCTAGGGTAAAGATAAGGTTAGACCTAAATTAGAGCTAGGGTTCCGGTTTAGTTTAGGGCTAGTGTTAGGGTTAGGGTTAGGGTGAAAGCTAGGGTTAGGTCTCAGATTTGGGCTAGGTTTTGGTTAGCATTAGTTTTAAGATTATCATTAGTGTATGATCTAGAGTTTTGAGTAGAACTAGTTTTAGAATTACTGTTAGGACTAGGTCACGTGTTAGAGTAAGTTTTAGGTTTAGGGTGATGTTTAGAGGTTGGGTTAGTGTTAATGTCAGAGACAGGTTCAAAAGTAGTTTTCGGTTAACATTATGACTAGAATTAGGGCTAGGCTTAGGGCTAGAGGTAAAGTTAGGCTTTGGTTTTGGTAAAAGTTTAGGGTTAGTGTTATTGTTTGTTTTGTTTTAGGGCTAAGCCTTTGATTAGGGCTTGTTTTAGGATTAGTGTTAGGGGTAAGGACTAGTGTTAGGGTGAGGTTTAGGTGTAGAATTAGGGTTAGATTTAGGTGTAGAATTAGTGTTAGGTTTAGATCTAGGGTTAGGGCAAGTTTTAAGGTCAGGGCTAGTGTTATTCTAGACTATGGCTAGGAATAAGGTTACAGGAAGTGATAGGGTTAGAATTAGGGCTAGGGCTAGGGTGGAGTAGTCTTGAAGCTAGGATTAGGATTAGGTTTAGAATTCGTGGGAGTGTTAGTGTTAGGGTTAGTCCTAGAGTTAAGGTTAGGTCTAGAGTTAGTGTTAGGGTTATGGTTTGGGTTAGGTTTAAGGTAAGCAATGGGGTTATAACTAGGTTTAGGGACAGGGAATATGTTAGAATTTGGGTTAGGGTTATGATTAAGGCTAGGTTTTGGTCTAGGATGAGAGCTGGTGTTCGTGTTAGGTTTAGGGCTACGATTAGGGCTAGGGCTAATGTCAGGTCTAGGGTTACAGATAGGAATATGTTTTGGGTTATGTTTATAGTTAGGTCTAGTGTAAGGGTTAGATTTAGAGTAAGGGTCAAGTTTAGTGCTATGTGTATTATTAGGGTCAGTGTACAGCTTATTGTTTGGTTTAGGTTAAGGTTTAGGTTTATGATCCAAATTAGCATTAGTGTTAGAGTTAGGGTTAGGATAATGAATAGGCTTAGGATTAGGGTTCAGGTTAGTTTTAGGGCAATGGATACGTTTAGGGATTTTGATAGGCTTAGGGTTAAGACTAGGCTTAATATTAGGGTTAGGATTATAGTTAGGGTAATGGATAGAATTAGAACTAGGATTAGGGCTAGGGTTATGGTTAGGATTAGGGCTAGGGTTAGGGTATTGGATATAATTAGAGCTATGATTAGGTCTATGGTTAAGGTTAGGATTAGGGCTAGTGTTAGGTTAGGGTTTGGGATAGGACTTGGGTTATGTTAAGGGTAAAGTTTAGGCTTTGAGCTAGGGTTAGGTCTAAAGCAAGGCTTAGGGTTAGGGTTAGGGCTAGAGTTAGATTTAGGGTTATGCTTAGGGCTATGTTCAGGCCTAGGATTATGGCTAGATTTTGTGCTAGTTTAGGCCTAGGGTTAGGGCCTTGGGTACTGTAAGAGCTAGGGTTATGATTAGGGCTAGTTTTAGGGTTAGGGTTATGGCTAGGTGTAGTGTTAGGTAGGTTTTGGGTGAGTGTCAGGTTTAAAGGTAGGTTCCGTGTTAGAATCAGGGTCAGTTTTTGGGGTACGGTTAGGGTTAGTGTTAGAGCCAGAATTAGCACTAGGTTTAGGTGTAGGAGTAAGGTAAGTATTCGGTTTATATTAAGAGTTATTGTAGGGCTAGTGCTAGGTTTTGTTTAAGTCTAGGGTTAGAGTTATAGCTATATTTAGGCTTAGCTTTGGGTCTAGGTCTTGTGTTAGGCTTAGGTATAGGTATAGGGTTACCAGTAGGGCTAGTGTTATGATTTGGTTTAGGGTTACGGTCAGGTTTAGACCTAGGGTTACTCTTAGAGTAAGATGAGGGTCAGGGTTAGGTTTAGAGGTAGAATGAGGGCTAGGGTTAAGACTAGTAATATAGTTAGAGTTTAAGTTAGGCTAAGGATTAGGACTAGAACTCACATTAGCCTTTAGGTTAGGGTTTGGCTTAGTGTAAGTAATAGGGATAGAGTTAGGGATAGGGCTACTGTTAGGGTTAAAGTTAGGGCTAGTACTAGGGTTAAACCTAGGGTTAGGGCTCCGATTAGGGGTAGAATTTGTGTTAGGGTTAGGGCTATGGATAGGACAATGACTAATGTATGAACTAGGGTTTTGATTAAGGCTAGTTTTAGGATTAGGTTAAGTCTAGATGTAGTGTTATAAATGTTATTAATGTAAGGGTGATTTTTAGACATAGGATTAGTGTTTTGGTCAGTGTCAGAGTCAGGGTTAGTTTTAGACTTAGTTTTAGTGCTATTTGTAGGGTTAGCATTTGATTTAGGTTAAGGGTTAGGATTAGGGCTATGGCTTGGTTTTGGTTTATGGCTAGTGCTATGGATAGGGCCAGTTTTATGACTAGCATTATGGATATGGGTAGTGTTAGGGTTTGGTTTAGGCTTATTGTTAAAGTTAAATTTAGAGTTAGGTTTAGATTTAGACTTAGTCTTAGATCTAGGTTTAGGAATAAGGCTAAGGGTAGAACTAGGACTAGGGCTAGGACAAGAGTTAGAGTTAGTCTTATGGATAGGTTTAGGGTTAGGATAGGATTAAATAAAGGCTAGGATTAGCATTAGGCTTTGGGTTATTCCTAGGTTTAGGGCAAGGGTTAGAGTTAGGTTCTGTGTTAGAATTAGGGCTAGGTTTAGGGCAATGGTTAATGTAAGAACTAGGGTTACCATTAGGGTTAGTTTTAGTGTTAGGATATGTGTTAGATTTAGTGTTAGGGTTAGGTTTAAGGTTAGGGTGATATTTTTAGCTAGGTTTTATGTTAGGATAGGAGTCAGGGTCAGGTGGAGTGTTAGGGTTAGTTTTAGGACTCGAATTAGGGCTAGTGTTACTTTTAGGGTTCAGTTTAAGGTGAGGGTGGTGTTTAGAGCTAGGGTGAGTGTTAGGATATGAGTCAAGGTCAGGGTTGGTTTTAAGGTTAGGGTCAAGACTCGAATTAGGGCTAGGGTTAAGTCTAGTTGTAGTGTTAGGGTTTTGTTTAAGTTATGGTTTAGGGTTAAGGCTAAAACTTGGTTTTGTTTCAGTCCTAGGGTTAGATTAGGGCTAGTGTTAGTGTTAGGCTTAGGCTTAGTGATTGGGTTAGGGTTAAATTTGGATATAGGGTTAGATCTAGAGCTAGGGACAGAACTAAGGATAGGGCAAGTGTTATGGCTAGGTTTAGGGTTATGGTAAAAGATAGGGTTAGAACTAGGGATAGGGCTAGGGTGAGAGTTAGTCTTAGGGCTAGGGTTAGGGTTAGGGTTAGAGATAGGGCTCAATTAGGGCTAGGATTAGGGCTAGGTTTAGTGTTTAGTTTAAGCCTAGGGTTAGGGTTTAGAGTTTAGGTTTAGAATTAGGCCAAATTTGGGTAAGGGATGGCTTTTTAGCTATGTTTAGAGGTAGGGTGAAGATTATAATTAGGATTAGGACTATGATTATTGTTAGCATTATGATAAAGGCTAGTTTTATGGCTAGGATGAGGGCTAGGGTACTTTTTTTTAGGGTTAGGGCTACGATTAGTGCTAGGGCTAATGTCAGGTCCAGAATTATGGTTAAAGATAGTTTTAGGGTTGGGATTATGGGTACGACTATTTGAAGGGTTAGGTTTAGGGTTAGTGTCAGGTTTAGAGCTAGGGGTATTATTAGGGTCAAGTTCTGAGTTAGGGTTTGGGATAGGTTAAGGCTTAAATTTAGGGCTCGAATTAGCATTAGGATTTTGGTTGTGGTTATGGTTATGGTAATGGATAGAGTTAGAAATCAGTTCAGGGCTATGGTCATGGTTATGATTAGGACTAGGTTTGGGTTAAGTTAGTGCTAGGGTTAGGGTTATGGCTAATGTAAGTACTAGGGTCATGATTATGGCTAATTTTAGTGTTTTAGGGCTAGGTTTAGTGTTAAGTTTATGGTTAGGATTAGGGTGATGTTTAGACCACGGGTTAGTGTTATAGACAGAGTAAGGGTCAGGGTTAGCTAAAGGGTTTGGCTTAAAACTCGAATTAAGGAAGGGGTTAGGGCTAGGTGTAGGGTAGGGTTTGGTCTAGGTTAAGGGTTAGGGTTAGAACTTTGGCTCAGTTTAGTTTTAGGGCTAGGGTTAGGGTTAGGGCCAATTTTAGGATTAGTATTAGGGTTAGGGCTAGTCTTAGAATTAGGCTTAGGCTTTGGTTTAGGGTTAAATTAAGAGTTAGGTTTTTATCTAAGATTCGTGCTAGGGCTAAGTATAGGGCACGTGTTAGGAATACGATTTGGCATAGGGTTAGTTTTATGGGAAGGGAGAGGATTAGAATGAGTGATAGGGCCATTGTGAGAGTTAGAGTTACTCTTAGGGCTAGGATTAGGGTTAGGGTTAGGGATAGGGCTAAATTACAGCTAAGGTTATAGTTACGGCTAGGGTTAGAGCTAGTTTTAGAATTAGTATCAGAGTTTGGGTTAGTTTTAGGCTTAGGCATCGAGTTAGGGTTAGATTTAAAGTTAGTTTTCAATCTAGTGTTAAAGCTAAAGGTAAGTATAGGACAATTGTGACAACAAGGGTTAGGGTTAGGGTTAGGGTTACGTTTTGGGTAAGGGATGTGATTTTGGCTAGGTTTAGGGCTAGGGCAAGGGTTAGTATTAGGGTTAGGGCAGAGTTAGTGTTAGGGTTATGATTAATGCTAAGTTTATGACTAGGAAAGGTTTAGGGTTTGTGTTAGCAATAGGGATATTATTAGCGCTAGGGCTAATGTCAGTTCTAGGGTTATAGTTAGGGCTAGATTTAGTGTTAGGTTTATGGCTTGGTCCAGTATAAGGATTAGGTTTAGGGTAAGATTCAGGTTTATATCAAGGGTTAGATTTAGAGTCAGGTTTAGGGTTTGGGTTATGTTAGGTTTTCAGTTTAAGGTAATGACAGGGTTATTTTTGGGGTTTAGGTTTGGTTTAGTGTAATGGATAGGGTTAAGATTAGGCCTAGGATTAGCTTAAGATTAGGGTTACTGATAGGGTAATGGATAGATTTAGACCTAAGTTTAGAGCTAGTGTTATGTATAGGATTAAGGCTAGTTTGGGGTTAGGCTTAGGTTTAAGTTTAGGGTTAAAGCTAGGTTTAGGCCTCAGATTAAGGCTAGGTTTTGTGTTAGGTTAGGGCTAGTGTTAAGGCTGTGGCTAATCTATGAAGTAGGGTTATGATTAGCACTAGTTATAGGGTTAGGGTTAGGGCTAGGTGTAGTGTTAGGTTGAAGTTTACGGTGATGATGATGTTTAGAGCCAGGGTTAGTGTTAGGGTCAGGGTTATTTTTCGTGTTAGGGTTAGGACTAGAATTAGAATATGGTTAGGGCTAGGTGTAGGGTTAGAGTTTGGTTTAGGTTAAGGGTTAGGGTTATGGCTATGACTCGGTTTGTTTTAGGGCTAGAGCTAGGATTAGAGCTAGTTTTAGGATTAGATTTAGCATTATTGCTAGTTTTAGGTTTAGGTTTAGGCATAGGGTTCAGGTTAGATTTAGAGTTAGGGTTAAATTTAGGATTATGACCAGGGCTATGGATAGGGCTAGGGTTACACCAAGGATTAGGGCTAGGATTAGGATTCTAATAAGGGATAGATTTAGAACTAGGGTTAGGTTTAGGGTGAGAATTAGAGTTAGTCTTTGGGCTAGAGTTAGGGTTAAGATTAGAGACAGGGCTAAATAAAGGCTAAGATTAGGGCTAGAGTTAGTGTTAGGTTTAGGCCTAGGGTGTTGGTTAGGGATAAAATTAAGGCTATGTTCAGGATCAGATAAGGGTTAGGGTTTGTGTTAGGGTTAGGGATAGGATTAAGGCTAGGCTTAATATCAGGTCTAGGGTTAAGGTTAGGAATAGTATTAGAGTTAGGTTTATGGCTAGGTATAGTATAAGGGTTAGGTAGGGTAAGAGGTTTATAGCTAGGGGAATTATTAGGGTCATGCTCAGTTTTAGGGTTTGGTTTAGGTTTGAGGTTAGGTTAGGGCTCAAATTAGCATTAGGGTTATGATTACCATAATGATTGGGTTCGGTTTAGGGTTCAGAGTAGCTTTAGGGTAATTGCTAGTTTTGGGGGAAGCGATAGGTTTAGGGTTAAGCCTAGGGGTAGCATTATGGTAAGAGCTATTTTTATGGTAATGGATACAGTTAGAATTAAGGTTAGGGCTAGGGTTATGGTTAGGATTAGGTTTGTGTTAGGGTTAAGGTGACTGTCAGAACTAGGATTAGGTTTAGGATTATGTTTAGTGTAAGTGTTTGGTTCTGAGGTATGATTACAGCGAGGCTGAGAGTTAAGTTCAGAGTTAGGTCTAGGGATAGGAGTATGGTAAATTTTGGGTTAGGATTGGTGTTAGGTTTAGACCTAGTTTTAGTGTTAGGGTCAGATTTAGTGTCAGGGTTAGGGTTAGCATTTGAGATAGTGTTAGAGCTAAAATGAAGGCTAGGGTTAGGACTATTAATAGGGTTAGGATTTTGGTTAGTCTGAGGACTATGGATAAGTCTAAGGTTACTCTTAGGTTTAGGATTTCACTTAGGGTAAGGGATTGATTTTTTCTAGGATTAGGGCTAAGGTTAGGGTTAGAGTTAGAGTTAAAGCTAGGTTTAGGGCTCGGTTTAGGGCTAGATATGCATTAGGGTTAGGGCTAGGATTAGGGCAACAACTAATGTAACAACTAAGATTTCCATTAGGGTTAGTTTTAGGGTTAGGGTTAGGTGTAGTTTGAGTGTTAGTGTTATTTTTAAGGTTAAGGTGATATTTATAGCTACGGTCCTTGTTAGGATAGGAGTCAGGGTCAGGGTTAGTTTTAAGGTTAGCGTTAAGAGTCGAATTAGGGCTATTGTTAATGTCAGTGTTCGGTTTGAGTTTAGGGCAGTGTATATAACTAGGGTGAGTGGATCAAGATTATTTTTAAAGTGAGACTTAATACTCGAATTAGGGCTAAGTTTAGATCTAGGTGAAGTGTTAGTGTTTGGTTTAAGTTAAGGTTTAGGGTTAGGGCTATTGCTCGGTTTTGGTTTACTGCTAGGATTAGGGTTAGGGCTAGTTTTATGATTATCCTTATGGTTAGGGCTAGTGTTAGTGTTAGGCTTAGGCTTAGGTTTAATGTTAGATTTAGAGTTAGGGTTATGCTGGGACCAACTTGAGGGCAAGTATTGGGGCTAGTGTTAGGTTTATGGTAGCAGAAAGGGATAGAACAAGGGATAGGGCTAGGGCTATGGCAAGAGTTAGAGTTAGTCTTAGGGCTAGCGATAGGATAGGGTTATAGGTATAGCTAAATTAGGGCTAGGATTAGGGCTAGGTTCTGTGTTTAAGCCTAGGGTTAGGGTTAGGGTTAGGTTTAAATTTAGGGTAAGAGATGATGATTTAGATTTAGAGGTAGGGTGAGGCTTAGAATTAGGGTTAGATGTAGGGCTAGAGTTAGGGTTATGATTAAGGATAGTTTTAGGACTAGGATGAGGGCTAGGTGTGTTTTTAGAATTAGGGCTAGGATTAGGGCTAGGGCTAATTTTAGTTCCAGAATTATGGTTAAAGATAGTTTTAGGATGAGGTTTATGGCTACATCTAGGCTAAGAGTTAGGTGTTGAGTTACAGTCAAGTTTCGATCTAGGGGTATTATTAGGGTCAAGGTCTGGGTTTGGGATAGGTTAAGGTTTCAAGTTTGGGCTTGAATGGATTTTAGGATTAGGATTAGGGTAATGGTAGGGTTATATTTAGGATTCATGTTAGGTTAAGGATAATGAAATGGTTAGAATTCGAAATAGGGTTAGGTTTATGATTAGGGCTAGATTTATGGTTAGGATTTGATCTAGGGTTAGGCTTAGGGTCATAGTTAGGGCTAGGGTTATTGTTAGGGTTATCTTTAGGGTTAAAGCTAAGGTAGGTCTTGGATTAGGGCTAGGTTTGTGATAGGTTATGGCAGTGGCTAATGTAAGAATTAGTGTAATGATTAACACTAGTTTCATGGTGTAGTTTTAGGGTTATTTTTAGTGTTAAAGTTAAGTTTATAACTAGGGTTACTGTTAGTGTCAATGACAGTGCTCAGGTAGGATAATGGTTAGGGTTAAAGGCAGAATTAGGACCAGGGTTAGGTCTAGAGGTAGGGTTAGAGTTTGATTTAAGTTAAGGGTCATTGTTAAGGCTAGGTCTATTTTGTCTTTATGACTAAAGCTATAGTTATGGCTAGATTTATGAGTAGGTTTAGGTCTAGGGCTAGTGTTAGGGTTTGTTTAGGTATAAGGTTACCAGTAGGGCTAGTGTTAGGTTTTGGTTTAGGTTTAGATTTAGATTTAGACCTAAGATTAGTGTTAGGGTCAGAACAATGGTCAGGGATGGGGTTAGGGTTTGGGATTTGGTTACATCTAGGATGAAGGCTAGGGTTAGGACTAGTTATAGAGTTAGGCTTTGGTAAGGCTATGGATTAGTGCTAAGAATATGGTGAGCATTAGGGTGAGCTTTTGCTTAGGGTAAGAAATAGAGTTCAAGCTAGGGTTAGGACTAGAGTTAGGGTTAGGTTTAGGGTTAAAACTTGTGTTAAGCCTTATATTAGGGCTAGTTTTGTATTAGGGTTAGGGCTAGTATTATGGTTACAGCTATTGTAAGAATTAGGGTTACTATTAGGGTTAGTTTTAGGGTTAGGTTTAGGGCTAGGTCTAGTGTTAGGTTTAGGTTTAAGGTTAGGGTGATGTTTAGAGCTAGGTTTAGTGTTTGGATATGAGTCAGGGTCATGGTTATGTATAGGGTTAGGATTAGTTGTCAAATTAGGGCTAGGGTTACGGCTGGTGTAGTGTTAAGGTTTGTTCTAAGGTAAGGGTTAGTGTTAGGGGTATGGCTCCATTTTGTTTTAGGGCTTGGGCTAGGGTTACGGCTATTTTAGAATTAGCATTAGGGTTAGAACTAGTTTCAGGGTTAGGCTGAGGCATCGGTTTAGGGTTGGTTTTAGAGAGAGGTTTCGATATAGAGTTAGTCCTAGGGCTAAGAATAGTGCAAGGGTTACGACTAGGATTAGAGCTTGGTTTAGGGTTACAGTAAGTATAGGGTTAGAAATAGGGATGGGTATTGTATGAGAATTATAGCTAGACTTAATTCTAGGGTTTGGGTTAGGGTTAGGAATAGGGCTAACTTAGGACTAGGATAGGGCAAGGTTTAGTGTTAGGGCTAGGGCTAGAGTTAGCGTTATGGTTACGGATTGGACTAGTGTTAGGGTTAGGGTAAGGGTTAAAGGTTTAAAGCTAGGTGTAATATTAGGTTCAGGGTTTGAGTAGGGTTTGGTTTAGGTTAAGATTAGGGTTAAGGCTTGAAATAGCTTTAGGGATAGGGTTAGGGTGTGGGTTAGGGTAATTGATAGGGTTAGGTTAAGATTTCTGGTTAGATTTAGAGTAAGGAATAGGGTTAGTGTTAGTAATAGTGTCAGTGTTAGGCCTAGGATTAGCATTTGTGTTAGACTTACCTTTAGGGTAATGGATAGGGTTAGAAGTAAGGTTACAGCTAGGGTTAAAGTTAGAATTAGTGATAGGGTTAGATTTAGGCCTTGGGTTAGAGTCAGGGTTAGTTTGGGGGTAAGTGTTAGCGTTTGAGCTAGGATCAGGGCTAGTGTGAGGGTTAGGTTTAGAGTGAGGTCTAATGTTAGGTTTAGTGTTAGGGTAATGTTTAGATTAAAGTTAGAGTTTGAGTTAGAATTAGGGTTAGGACGAGGGTTAGGTTTAGGGTTAGGTCTAGGCTCATGGTTAGGGTTACAATATAGTCTTTACGTTAGGTTTACGGCTAGGATAAGGGCAATGTTTTGTGTGAGGTTTATCGCTATCATTAGGGCTATGGGAAATGTAAGAGCTAAGGATATGGTTATGGCTAGTTTTAGGGTTAGGGTTATGGATAAGTCCAGTGTCCTAGTTAGGTTTTGGGTTAGGATAAGATTTAGAGCTAGGGTTTGATTTGGGGTAACTGTCATTGTCGGGTTACGGTTAGGCTTAGGGTGAGGGCCAGATTTATGGCTAGCGTTTGGTCTAGGGATAGAGTTGGTCTTTACGTTAGGTTAACGGTTATTGTTAGGGCTAGTGCTAGGTTTTTATTTAGGGCTAAGTCTAGATTTATGACTCTATTTAGGGTTAGGTTTGGTCTAGCGCTATTGTTACTGTTAGATTTAGGTATAGGTCTACCAGTAGAGGTGGGGGTAGTGTTTGCTTTAGGGTTAGTGTCAGGTTTAGACCTAGGGTTAGTGTTATGTTCAGAATAAGGGACATGGTTAGAGTTAGGGTTAGAGCTAGAATGAGGGCTAGGATTAGGACTAGTAAGAGAGATATGGTTGGGGTAGAGTTAGTGAGATTTAGGCCTAGGTTTAGGGCTAGGGTTAGCATTATGGTTAGTGTAAGGTATGATGTTACAGCTATGTTTGGTGCTAGGATAATGGATAAATTTAGGGTAAGGCTAGGGTTAAAATTAGGGTTAGGATTAAGTCTAGGCTTAGAACTAGGATTAAAGATAGGAATAGGGCTAATGTCAGGTCTAGGTTTTATTTTTTTGTTTGTTTTGTTTTATACTTTGCCTTTTTATTTTTACTTTTTTTTTAAATTTTTTATTGTGGGTTGTTCAAAACATTACAAATTTCTTAACATATCATATTCCACACTTTGATTCAAGTGGGTTATGAACTCCCACCTTCACCCCATACACAGATTGCAGAATCACATCAGTTACACATCCATTGATTTACATATTGCCATACTAGTGTCTGTTGTGCTCCACTGCCTTTCCAATCCTCCACACTCCCCCCTCCCCACCTCTCCCCTCCCCTCCCTCCTCTCTCTCTACCCCCTCCACTGTATAACCCTGATGGTCTCCTTCCATTACCATGCAATTTCCCTTCTCTCTCCCTTTCCCTCCCACCTCTCATCCCTGTTAAATGTTAATCTTCTTCTCCTGCTCTTCGTCCCTAGTCTGATCTTAGTTACACTCCTTATATCAAAGAAGACATTTGGCATTTGTTTTTTAGGGATTGGCTAGCTTCACTTAGCATAATCTGCTCTAATGCCATCCATTTCCCTGTAAATTCTATGATTTTGTCATTTTTTAATGCAGAGTAATACTCCATTGTGTATAAATGCCACATTTTTTTTTATCCATTCGTCTATTGAAGGGCATCTAGGTTGGTTCCACAGTCTTGCTATTGTGAACTGTGCTGCTATGAACATCGATGTAGCAGTGTCCCTGTAGCATGCTCTTTTTAGGTCTTTAGGGAATAGACCGAGAAGGGGAATAGCTGGGTCAAATGGTGGCTCCATTCCGAGCTTTCCAAGAAATCTCCATACTGCTTTCCAAATTGGCTGCACCAATCTGCAGTCCCACCAGCAATGTACAAGTGTACCCTTTTCCCACATCCTTGCCAGCACTTGTTGTTGTTTGACTTCATAATGGCTGCCAATATTACTGGAGTGAGATGGTAACTTAGGGTGGTTTTGATTTGCATTTCTCTGACAGCTAGAGATGGTGAGCATTTTTTCATGTACTTGTTGATTGACTGTATGTCCTCCTCTGAGAAGTATCTGTTCAGGTCCTTGGCCCATTTGTTGATTGGGTTGTTTGTTCTCTTATTGTCTAATTTTTTGAGTTCTTTGTGTACTCTGGATATTAGGGCTCTATCTGAAGTGTGAGGAGTAAAGATTTGTTCCCAGGGTGTAGGCTCCTTATTTACCTCTCTTATTGTTTCTTTTGCTGAGAAAAAACTTTTTAGTTTGAGTAAGTCCCATTTGTTGATTCTAGTTATTAACTTTTGTGCTATGGGTGTCCTATTGAGGAATTTGGAGCCCGACCCCACAGTATGTAGATCGTAGCCAACTTTTTCTTCTATCAGACGGCGTGTCTCTGATTTGATATAAAGCTCCTTGATCCATTTTGAATTAACTTTTGTGCATGGCGAGAGAAAGGGATTCAGTTCCATTTGTTGCATATGGATTTCCAGTTTTCCAGCACCATTTGTTGAAGATGCTATCATTCCTCCATTGCATGCTTTTAGCCCCTTTATCAAATATAAGATAGTTGTAGTTTTTTGTGGATTGGTTTCTGTGTCCTCTATTCTGTACCATTGGTCCACCCGCCTGTTTTGGTACCAGTACCATGCTGTTTTTGTTACTATTGCTCTGTAGTATAGTTTGAAGTCTGGTATCGCTATACCGCCTGATTCACACTTCCTGCTTAGCATTGTTTTTGCTATTCTGGGTCGTTTATTTTTCCATATGAATTTCATGATTGCTTTCTCTATTTCTACAAGAAATGCCGTTGGGATTTTGATTGGCATTGCATGAAACCTATAGAGAACTTTTGGTAATATCGCCATTTTGATGATGTTAGTTCTGCCTATCCATGAATAGGGTATATTTTTCCATCTTCTAAGATATTCTATTTCTCTCTTTAGGGTTCTGTAGTTTTCATTGTATAAGTCTTTCACCTCTTTTGTTGATTCACAAGTATTTTATTTTTTTTTTTTTTTGAAGATATTTTGAATGGAGTGGTTGTCCTCATTTCCATTTCAGAGGATTTGTCGCTGATATACAGGAATGCCTTTGATTTATGCGTGTTGATTTTATATCCTGCCACTTTGCTGAATTCATTTATTAGCTCTAATAGTTTCTTTGTAGACCCTTTTGGGTCTGCTAGGTATAGAATCATATCATCTGCAAATAGTGATAACTTAAGTTCTTCTTTTCCTATTTTTATGCCTTTAATTTCTTTCGTCAGTCTATTTGCTCTGGCCAGTGTTTTGAGAACTATGTTGAACCAAAGTGGAGAGAGAGGGCATCCCTGTCTTGTTCCAGATTTTAGAGGGAATGCCTTCAGTTTTTCTCCATTCAGAATGATGCTAGCCTGAGGCTTAGCATAGGTTGCTTTTACAATATTGAGGTATTTTCCTGTTATCCCTAGTTTTTCTAGAGTTTTGAATATAAAGGGATGCTGTACTTTCTTGAATGGTTTTTCCGCATCTATCGAGATGATCATATGGTTCTTATTTTAAGTCTATTGATGTGGTGAATAACATTTATTGATTTCCGTATATTGAACCAGCCTTGCATCCCAGGGATGAATCCTACTTGATCATGGTGTACAATTTTTTTGATATGTTTTTGTATCCGATTCGCCAGAATTTTGTTGAGGATTTTTGCATCTAGGTTCATTAGAGATATTGGTCTGTAGTTTTCTTTCTTTGAAGTGTCTTTGTCTGGTTTAGGTATCAGGGTGATGTTGGCCTCATAGAATGAATTTGGAAGTTCTCCCTCTTTTTCTATTTCCTGAAGTAGCTTGAAAAGTATTGGTATTAGTTCTTCTTTAAAGGTTTTGTAAAATTCTGCTGTATACCCATCCGGTCCTGGGCTTTTCTTAGTTGGTAGTCTTTTTTATGGTTTCTTCTATTTCCTCAATTGATATTGGTCTGTTTAGGTTGTCTATATCCTCCTGACTCAATCTGGGCAGATCATATGACTTAAGAAATTTATCTATGCCTTCACTATCTTCTAATTTATTGGAATATAAGGATTCAAAATAGTTTTTGATTATCTTCTGTATTTCTGAAGTTTCTGTTGTGATATTGCCTTTTTCATCCCGAATGCTAGTAATTTGAGTTCTCTCTCTTCTTCTCTTCGCTAGCATGGCTAAGGGTCTGTCAATTTTGTTTATTTTTTCAAAGAACCAACTTTTAGTTTTGTCAATTTTTTCAATTGTTTCTTTTGTTTCGATTTCATTAATTTCAGCTCTGATTTTAATTATTTCTTGCCTTCTACTTCTCTTGCTGTTGCTTTGCTCTTCTTTTTCAAGGATTTTGAGATGAAGTATGAGATCATTTATTTGTTGTTTTTTTTTTTTCTTTTTTTAAGGAGTGAACTCCAAGCAATGAAATTTCCTCTTAGAACTGCTTTCAATGTGTCCCATAGATTCCGATATGTTGTGTCTGTGTTTTCATGTATCTCTAAGAATTTTTTAATTTCCTCCTTGATGTCTTCTATAACCCATTGATCATTCAGTAACCTATTGTTCATTCTCCAAGTGATGTATGCTTTTTCCTTCCTTCTTTTATCGTTGATTTTCAGTTTCATTCCATTATAATCAGATAAGATGCATGGTATTATCTCTACTCCTTTATATTGTCTAAGAGTTGCCCTGTGACATAATATATGATCTATTTTTGAGAAGGATCCATGTGCTGATGAGAAAAAAGTGTAACTGCTTGATGTTGGGTGGTATACTCTATATATGTCAATTAGGTCTAGGTTATTAATTGTGTTATTGAGTTCTATAGTTTCCTTATTCAACTTTTGTTTGGAAGATCTGTCCAGTGGTGAGAGAGGTGTGTTGAAGTCTCCCATGATTATGGTATGGTGGTCTATTAGACTCTTGAACTTGAGAAGAGTTTGTTTGACGAACATAGCTGCACCATTGTTTGGGGCATAAATATTTATGATTGTTATGTCTTGTTGGTGTATGGTTCCCTTAAGCAGTATGTAGTGTCCCTCTTTATCCCTTTTGATTAACTTTGACTTGAAATCTATTTTATTTGTTATGAGTATGGACACTCCTGCTTGTTTCCGAAGTCCATATGAGTGATATGATTTTTCCCAACCTTTCTCCTTCAGCCTATGTATGTCTTTTCCTATCAAATGTGTCTCCTGTAGGCAGCATATTGTTGGGTCTTGTTTTGTGATCCATTCTACTAGCCTGTGTCTCTTAATTGGTGAGTTTAAGCCATTAACATTTAGGGTTATTATTGAGATATGGGTTGTTCTTCCAGCTATATTTGTTTATTTATGTTACTAAACATGGTTTGTTTTCCTCTTTGATTATTTCCCCCCCCCCTTTACTGTCCTACCTCCCACTGTTGGTTTTCATTGTTATTTCCCATTTCCTCTTCCTGTAATGTTTTGGCGAGGATGTTTTGAAGAGATGGTTTTCTAGCTGCGAATTCTTTAAACTTTTGTTTATCGTGGAAGGTTTTAATTTCATCCTCCATCCTGAAGCTTAATTTCGCTGGATACACAATTCTTGGTTGGAACCCATTTTCTTTCAGTGTTTGAAATATGTTATTCCAGGATCTTCTAGCTTTCAGAGTCTGTGTTGAAAGATCAGCTGTTATCCTGATTGGCTTACCCCTAAATGTAATCTGCTTCCTTTCTCTTGTAGCTTTTAAAATTCTCTCCTTATTCTGTATGTTGGGCATCTTCATTATAATGTGTCTAGGTGTGGATCTCTTATGATTTTGCACATTCGGCGTCCTGTAGGCTTCTAGGATTTGGGATTCTGTCTCATTCTTCAAGTCTGGGAAGTTTCTTGTATTATTTCATTGAATAGACTGCTCATTCCTTTGGTTTGGAGCTCTGTACCTTCCTGTATCCCAAAGACTCTTAAGTTTGGTCTCTTAATGTTATCCCATATTTCTTGGATGTTCTGCTCATGGTTTCTTAACAGTCTTGCTGAGCTGTCTATGTTCTTTTCCAGTTGAAATACTTTGTCTTCATTGTCTGATGTTCTATCTTCTAAGTGTTCTACTCTGCTGGTAGTATTCTCCATTGAGTTTTTAAGTTGCTTTATTGCTTCCTGCATTTCTAGGATTTCTGTTTGTTTGATTTTTATAACCTCTATCTCCCTGTATAGTTGATCCTTTGCTTCCTGGATTTGTTTGCATAATTCATTGTCGAAGTGATCTTTCATTGTCTGATTTTGCTGTTTAATGTCTTCCTTGATACTCCGGATCATCTGAAGCATGTATATCCTGAATTATTTATCTGACATTCCATCTGCTGCAGCTGTTACCTCTTCTAAAGTTGGGTTGAACTGCTTTGCTTGTGGTCCTTTCTTTCCTTGTCTTTTCATACTGCTTGCGTATCTTTCCTGAAGGCATGGGCGGCGGCTCTGCTCTCTCCTTATTCCAATTAGGGTGTTGTGGCTATCACGCCGGCAGGTCACTGGGCCTGTTCTGGGCACTGGCGGCGGCTCTGTCCTGCCCCTACTCCAATTGGGGTGACGAGTGTACCACGCCGGCAGGCCACCGGGCCTGATCCGCCGTTCGGGTGCAGGTTTGCCTACCCTGCAGGCGCGGGCAGCGGCTCTACTCTGCCCCTACTCCAAATGGGGTGACGTGTCTGTCGTACCGGGAGGCCACTGCGCCTGTCCCGCTGGTCGGTCGCAGATCTGCCCACCTTTCGGGCATGGGTGGAGGCTCTGCTCTGCCCCTACTCCAATTGGGATGTCATGACTACCCCGCCTGCAGGACGCTGGGCCTGTTCCTGGCACGGGCGGCGACTCTATTCTGCCCTGCCCCTACTCCAATTAGGGTGGTGTGTGTACCATGCCGGCAGGCTCCTGGGCCTGATCCGCCGGTCTGTCGCAGGTCTGCCTACCTTGGAGGCGCGGGCGGCGGATCTGCCCTGCCCCTCCTACCACACCTTCGGACCCCTGGGCCTGATCTGCAGGTTGGTCACAGGTCTGCTCACCCTGCGGGCACGGGTGGCGGTTCCGCTCCGCCCCCACTCCAATTGGGGTCACATGGCCACCACACTGGCAGGGCCTGATCCGGGCGTGGGAGAAGGATCTGCTCTGCCCCTACTCCAGTTGGGGTGACGTGTGTACCACACTGGCAGGCCACTGGGCCTGACCCGCCAGGCTGTCACAGGTCTGTTTACCTTGCAAGCGCGAACGACGGCTCTTCCCTGCCCCTCCTACCACACCCATGTACCACTGGGTCGCGGGTCTGCCCACCTTGCGGGTGTCGGTGGCGGCTCCGCTCCGCCCCCTCTCCAATTGGGGTCACGCGGTCACCACGCTGGCGAGCCGCTGGGCTTGCTCCGG
Organism: Marmota flaviventris; assembly: GCF_047511675.1. Lineage (NCBI taxonomy): Eukaryota > Metazoa > Chordata > Mammalia > Rodentia > Sciuridae > Marmota > Marmota flaviventris. The sequence goes on along the minus strand of NW_027287790.1, from coordinate 205,515 downwards.
GCGCTCGGGTGGCGGCCCGGCTCCTCCCCTCTGGCTCGAGGACAAATTGAGGAGACTCGGGTGTCTGTGCCTCACCCCCCCTACCAGGAGACCAACTGTTTCTGTCGCCGCTGGTATTGATGAAGTTCTCTCCTCCGCCGCTTTCTGATGACATCAGATCTCTGCCACGTTGGTATCCTATGCGAATGGCAGCATTTCGTTCCCCTTGCCGGGCAACCAAAGCAACGGGTGAGTCCTGACTGGCCCTCAGAAGGACCCGGACCGAGAAGCAGGTTCTGCGGGCTTCTAGCCCTGGGCCAGGGAAGTTCCGGGAGCCGGAACTCGGCCGCTCCGTGCTGGGTGTAAACTCCTATAAGAGTAGGCTCCAAGAAGCAGTCCCCGCAGGCTCAGTTCCGGGAGCCGGAATTCGTCTGCTTAGTGCTTGGTGTATGCTCTGATAGGAGCAGGGTCCAAGAAGCAGCCTCTGCAGGCTCCACAGCCCTGGGCCAGGGCGCTCGGTGTTCGCTCCAATAAGATCAGGTTCTAAGAAGCACCCAGGCACTGAACCCTAGCAATCTGTCTGCAAGCCGCAGGCGAATGGCAGCCTGAAATTACCTGTTCTATGGCTGAATGAGCTGCGGTCAGTCGAAAACAGGGATGGTGACGTCAGCTTTCCAACATGGTGGCTACTGGCCTCCTCTGTGGTCTCACCAGTGTGGAGAACCGAGATGGACCGCTTCCTTCCCCCGCCTCGAACCCAGAATTCAGCCCTGAGTATGGTGCTTGCACGGCTGGCAGAAACTGCAGCGCTGTATCCCTGCGTCGCTATCTCCTCGTTTCCCAGCGCGTGCTGCAGACTCTAGCCGCGGGGCGATTTGCTGAATAAGAAGTGTTACCCTCCGTGCAACAAACCTCTCGCGTTTGAGTCCCCGTAGCCAATCCTTGTGCGATGGAAATCCTTCCTCCAGGTTCTGGAGCACCCCACTATTGCTGGAAATTCCTAACAAGATAGCCTTTAGCCGTCCTGACTTGTCATACTCCCACACTGTGAAGCAGCACATGGGGGCAATGCACTCCCCTTGCCGCCATCTTCCCTCCAACCATACTTTAGGTCTAGGTTTTAGGTTAGGCTAGGGTTAGGGTTAGGGCCATTGTTTGAAAAACCAGCCTCTATCTCAGAGCAAAGCCTGTCCAAGGAAGTGACATTGCCTTTGTCCTTGGAAAAACCCACAAATCACTCCTAGGCACATTCCCACCCTGCTAAGTTGTTTATCTACAAATAACAGGAGAGATCTGCTGCACCAGGTGTCCCTGACTCAGTCAGGCTAGGTGGGGATCCATAGCAGCCCCCTAGCAGCCACCAATCAGCATGAGACAGGGAAATACCTGGGATATCAGATAACCCTTCCAGGAGTTTATGGTGGTTAATAAAAAGTTGGGAAACCATGTAGTTCAGCACGTATGCCCCTCTTGGCTTAAACCAATCAGTTCAAATGAATACCACTTTTGTACTGACCAATCACCCCTACCCAACTTGTTCCCGCCAGTGAATGTGCTAATCATGTTTTACAGTTGTTTAGGGTTAGGGTTAATGTTAGTGTTACAGTTAGGGTTAGGGTTAGGGTTAGGGTTAGGGTTAGTGTTAGGGTTAGTTTTATAGTTAGGGTTAGAGTTAGGTAAGTGTTAGGTTTAGGGTAAGGTTCGGGTTAGGGTTGTGACTTGGTTTAGGGTTTGTGTTAGGGTTAGAAATAGGATTAGTGTTTGCGTTAGGTTTAGGGTTAGGGTGTTCGTTTGTGTTAGGGTTACTCTTAGGTTTATGGTTAGGGTTCATGTTAGGGTTAGGCTAGGTATAATGTTAGGGTTAGGTGTAAATTTTTGCTTAGGGTTACAGTTAGTGTTACAGCTAGGGTTAGGTTTAGGGTTAGGATAAGTGTTTCGCTTGGGGTTACAGTTAGGTTTAGGTTTGTTTAAGGGTTATGGTTATAGTTAGTGTTAGGGTTAGGGTTAGGTTTAGGGTTAGTTTTAGAGTTAGTGTTAGTTTTAGGGTTAGGGTTAGGGTTACTGTTAGGGTTAGGGTTACTGTTAGACTTAAATTTAGAGTTAAGTTTAGGGTTAGTGTTAGGGCCAGGCTTACAGTTAAGGTTAAGGTTAGGGTTGGAGATTGCTTTAGTGTTAATATTAGGGTTAGGGTTACGATTAGTGCTAGGGTTAGTTTTAGGGTTTGTGTTAGGGTTAGGTTTATGTTTATGGTTAGGTTTAGGGTTAGGTTTTGGGTTGTGGTTAGGATTAGTGTTAGTTTTACCCTAAACCTAACCCTAACATTAATCCTTCCATTAAATCTAAACCTAACCCTACCCCTATCCCTGACTCTAACCATAAACCTAGGCCTAAACCTAGCTCTACCCTATCCATTACTCAAACCCTAACAGTAAACCTAATGCTAATCCTCAGGCTGACCCTAGCCATATCCCTAAATCTACCCTGTCAATTACCCTAAAACTAACCTTAACCCTACCTCCAAAATATCATTATCCTATATGGAACTTTAACCCTAATGCTAATTCGAGCCCTAATCCTAACACTAAACCTAAACCTAATTCTACAAAACCCTAACCCTAAGACTAACTCTAACACTCACCCTAGCCCTATCCCTAGATCTAACCCTATCCCTTATGATAACCCAAACCCTAGACCAAACCCTAGGCATAACCTAGATTTAACCTAACTCTAAATCTAACCATAACCATAAGCCTAAACCATACCCTATGACTAGCTTTATCCTTAACACTAATTTGAAAACAAGCCCCAACCCTAGCCCTAGCACTCAAGCAAAGCCAAGCCATAGCACTGACACTAACACTTAACATAAACCATAGCCTAAGCCTACATCTAGCCCTAACACCAGCCCTAAATCAAGTCTTAACCCTAACCTTAGAACTAATTCTAATCCTGATTCTGACCCTAACACTGACCCTAGCTCTGTACATCACCCTATCCCTAAACCTAATCCTAACACTACACCTCACCCTAAACCTAACCCTAACACTACACCTCACCCGAAACCTAACCCAAAACTAGCCCTAATTGTAGTGCCAGTTCTTACATTAACCATACCCCTAAAGCTAACACAAAAACTAGCCCTAATGCAAGGCTTAACCCTAGATTTAACCTTAACCCTAGCCCTAATCCTAACCCTAGCTGTAGTCTTAACCCTAGCTCTAACTCTATCCCTTACCCTAAGACAAACCCTCACTCTATTGCTACCCAAGTCCTAACACTTATCTTAAGCCTACTCCAAACCGTAACTTTATTACTAGTCCTAACCATAGCCCTTATTCTAGCTCTAAACTTAACTCAAACCCTAACCTTAATCCTGACCCTTATTCTGACACTAACACAAAACTTAGGTTTAAAACTGACCCTAACCCTTATACAAAACCTAACACTAGCCCTACCAGTAATCCTATACCTAAACTTAACACTAATGCTAGCCCTAGACCTAAACCTAATTCTAAATATAGCCTTAACCCTAGCCTTAACCCTAACAATAACCCTTAATCTAAACCAAACACTTACCCTACACCTAGACCTAACCCTAGTCCACATTCTGGACCTAAGCCTAATCCTAACCTGAACCCTGACACTTACCCTAAGAAAAACCCTAGCTCTAAATCTTATCCTAACCCCAAAACTAAACCTAACACTAGAAAAACCCTAAATCTAGCCATAATCATAACTCTAGCTCTTAAAATACTAATACACCTAATACTAGCCCTAAACCCCACACAAAACCTAGCCCTAATTGTAGCCCTAAAACTAACCGTAAGCATAACTGTAACCCTAAACCTAGCCGTAAACCTAACCCTAACCCTTGTCGTAGCTCTAACCCTAGCTCAAACCCTTAACCTTACCATAAACATAACCCTAGCCCAAAACCAAAACCTCACCCAAACCCTAGACCTAATCCTAACCACAAAAAAACTAGCCATAACCATTACCCTAGCTCTTACATTCTCCATAGCCATAACACTAGCCTTAAACCTCGCACAAAAGCTAGCCCTAATACAAGCCCAAAAACTGGACCTAAGCATAACCTTAACCCTAACTGTAGCACAAACTCTAAACCTAATGCTTGCCCTAGATCAAATCCTAGCTCAAACTCTAACCTTACTCTAAACATAACCCTAGCTCTAACCCTAACTCTAACCCTATCCCTCATCCTAACTGATACCATAGCGCATATCCTAGCTCTAACTTTATCCATTACCTTAGAATAACCTTAAACCTAATGCTAAACCTAGCTGAAACCCTAACCCTAACACTAACTGTAGCCCTGACTCTAACCATAACCCTCGCCCTAGACCTAACCCTACCTCAAACCCTAACACTTTCATTAAAACAAACCCTAACACTAGCCCATGTTGTAACCCAAACCCTAGCCCTAATCCTAACCTTAACTTAAGCCCTAACACTAGCACTAAATATATTCATTATTCTAAATATAAGCCTAAACCAAATACTAACCCTAGGCCTAACCTGAACCCTATCCCTAACACTAACCCTATATATTACTCTAAACCTAAACTAAAATGTAAACCGAACTTTATCCATTACTCTAACCCTAACCCTAACCCTAATGCTAATTTGAGCCCTAACCTTAAACCTTAACCAAAACCAATCCTTAACACATACTCTGACTGTAATAATAACCTAGCTCTATACCAAACCCCTATGCTAAACCTAACCCTTACACTAGACCTAGCCATAAACCTATCCCTAACCCTTTCCCTAACCATAACCCTAGACCTGATATTAGCCCTAGCCCTTATACTAGCCCTAACACTAACACAAACACTAGACCTGATCCTAACCATAAACCTAGACTAAATCCTAAAAAAAACTCTCACCTAGCCCTATCTCTAAATATAACCCTCGCCCTAGCACTGAAACTAGCTATATAACCCCAACCCTTTCCCTAAAACTAACCCTAACATTAGCCCTAACCATACGCCTAACCCTAACACTAATCATAGCACTAATCCTAGCCCTATTTGAACCCTAACCTTAACCCTACCCCTAAAACTAGCCATTGTTCTAAACCTAAATCTTAACCAAAACCAAACCCTAAACCATAACTAGCCATAACCCAAGTTCTAATTCGAGTCTAGGCCTAAAACTAACCCTCACACTGACTCATATCCAAACACAAACCCTAGCTCTAAATATCACCCTAAACCTAAAACTAATGCTAACACTAGACCTAGCTGTAACCCTAATCCTAAAACAAATCCTAATCATAACCCTAGTTCTTTCATTGGACGTAGCCAAAACCTAGCACTAACTCTAACACAAAAATAGTCCTTAGCCGTGCCCTAAAACTAGATTTAACCCTAACCCTAACCCTAAAACTAGCCCTAAACTTAGCCCTAATCCTAGCCCTAACCCTAGCTGTAATCCTATCCATTACCCCAAAACAAACCTTATTCATAATGCTAACTCTAGTCCTAATCCTAATCCTTAGCCAATCCCAAACAATAACCCTATTACTAGTCCTAACACTAGACTCATTCTAGATCTAACACTTACCTAAAACCTCACCCTAACCTTCACCCTTATTCTGACCCTAACACTAAGTTTAGGTCTAAATTTGATGCTAAACCGAAACTGAAACATGAAACTAGCCCTATCTAGAAAAATTATACCTAAACCTAACACTAATACTAGCCCTAGACCTAAACCTAATCCTAAATCTAGCTATTACTCTAGCCCTTGACCTAAACAAAAACATAGTTCTAGCCGTAACCATAAACCTTAACCTCAACCAAACACTAACACTACCACTAGACCTAACCCTAGTCCTATTCTGGCTTTCACCCTAACCCTAACTTTAACCTGAACACTGGTGCTGACACTAAAATTAAACCTAGCTATATACCTGACCCTAACCCAAAACCTAAACCTAACACTAGACCTAGTGTTAATCTTAACCCTAAAACTAGCTCTAATCAGAACCATAGATCTTACATTACACATAGCACTAACCCTAGGCCTAAATATAACACAAAACTTAAATAACCCTAACTCTAATCGAGGCCTAAACCTACCCTAAGCATAACCCTCACCCTAACACTAACGCCAGTCCTAACCCTAACCCTAATCCTCACCTTAGTCCTAACCTTAGCACAAAGACTAACCCTTAGCCCAAACATGACCCTAGCACTATTCCTAAACATAAACCTAACCATAGCCCTAATCCTAACCTTAAATCTAAATCTAACACTAGCTCTAACCCTAGGCATTAGCCTACATCTAACCCTACCCCTAATAATAAGCCTGTCCCTAACCCTAACCGAAAACTGAACCCAAACCATAATCTGACCCCTAGACCTATCCCTAAACCTACAACTTGCGATAGCCTTAAACCTAACTCAAAACCTAAATTTTACCTTAAAACCAACAGTAAACCTAGCCTTAAACCTAAACTTAAATCTAAACCTAACCTTAGCCATAAAGCTAACCTTACATCTAACCCAATCTTTTACCCTAAACCTAATGCTAACCCTAATGAAAACCCTAGCCCTAACCCTAACCCTACCCTAAGCTAGGGTTACTAGCCCTAACTCAAAACCTAACCTATCTCTAGCCTTAATCCTAACCTAACCATAGCCCTAACCATAGCTCTAACCCTATATATTATCCTTATGATAACTCTAATCCTAATGCTAACCCTAGGCAAAACCCTAAGCCTTTTGCTAGCCCTAAAGCTCTCCAAGCCCTAAACCTACCCTGAAACCTAAACCTAACCCAATCAATTACCATAACCCTAACACTAACCCTAATGCTCATTTGAGCCCTATCCCTAAACTTTACCCTAAAACAAACCCTAAACCTGATCCTGACCCTAAAAATACACCTAGCTCTAAACCTGACCCTTACCCTAAGCCTAAAACTTACACTAGACCTAGACACAAACCTAACTCTTAATCTACCCCAAACTGTAACACTAGACCTGACATAAGCCCTAGCCCTAATTCTAGACCTAACACTACAACTAACCCTAGGATTTATCCTAGCCCTAAACTTAGCATTAATCATAACCCTAACCCTAACCCTATTCCTAAACAAAACTCTAACCCTCACCCTACCTCTAAACCTAGCTATAACAACATACCTTACCCTAAAATTATCTGTAACACTATCCCTAACACTAGGCCTAAGCTGAACACTAGCCCTAGACCTAATCCGAGTCCTAACTTAGCCCTATCCCTAAAACTAACCAAAACCATAGGCCTAAGACTAACTCTAAATCTAGCCCTAATCCTAGCCCTAACTTAGCCCTATCCCTAAAACTAACCAAAACCCTAGGGCTAAGATTAAGTGTAACTCTCACCCTAGTTCTAGACCTAGTTCTATCCCTATCTGTTAATGTAACCATAACCCTAGCCCTGACCCTTGCCCTATAGTTAGACCTAGCCCTAATCCTAGATCTAACACTATATCTAAATCTAACCCTAACCCAAAGCCTAAGCCTAACACTAACACTAGCCCTAACCCTAATGCTAATCTTATAACTAGCCCAAACCGTAGACCTAAGAAAAAAAAAAAAAAAAAAAAAAAAAAAAAAAAAGCAAACAAACAAACAAAAAAACTGAGCCACAGCCCTAACCCTAAACATTAAATTAAACCAAACCCTAACACTACACCTAGACATAACCCTAGCCCTAACTCGAGTCCTAACCCTAACCTTTAAACTTACCCTGACCCTGATGCATAACCTAACACTGAACCTAGCTCTAAAAACCATGCTAAACTTAAACCAAACCCTAACAGTAACCCTAGCCCTAATTATAGTCATAAACCTCACCTTAAATCAGACCCTGACCTGACTGATATCCTAAAAGTCACCCTAGCTCTAAACACAGCCCTCACCATAAACCGAACACTAAGAGTAGCCCTAGCACTTATCTAAACCTAACACTAGATCTAGCCATAACCCTAACCCTACAGCTAGTCCTCAACATACCCCTAGCTCTTATATTAGCCATAGCCCTAACCCTAGCCCTAAACCTAACACAAAAGCTAGAGCTAGTCCTAGGCCTAAACCAAGCCTTAAGCATAACCCTAACACTAAACTTAGCTCTAACCCAAACCTAACTCTTGCTTTAGTCCTAATCCTAGCTCAAAGCCTAAACATTTCGTTAAACATAAACCTACACCTATCCCTCAATCTAACCCTTACCCTAGCCCTAATTCTAACCTTAACCCTTGGCCTAAACCTAGTTCTAAACCTACCCATTACTCTAAACCTAAACCTAACCTTATTGATAATCCTAGGCTTAATGCTAAACCTAAACCTAATTGGAAAACTAACCCTAGACCTAACCTTAAACCTCACAGATAGACCTAACCCTAGCTCAAACCCTAACACTTACTATAAACCTAAACATAACCATAGCCCTAACTCTAAGCCTAAACCTCAGTCTAATTTTAAACATAGCCCTAAATCTACATCTAAACCTATACATTACCCTAACCGTAACCCTATCCCTAATGATGTCCCTAGCCCTAATACTAACCCTAACCCTATGAGTACTATAATCTTATCCCTAGAAGTAACCCTAAACCTAACCCTCACCCTAGCCCTAACCGTAGATCAAAACTGAACCCTTATGGTAAACATAAACCTAAGCCTAACCCTAGTTTTAACCCTAATCCTAACCCTAATTCAAGACCTATTCTTACCCATAAACCTAGCCCTAAACTTAGCTCTAATCCTATCCATTATACTAACCATAACCCTTACCTTAATGTGAACCCTAGGCCTGTGTTAAGTTTAGGGTTAGGGTTTTGTGTTCGGATTAGGGTTAGGGTGTGGGTTTTAGTTAGGGTTAGAGTTAGGGTTCAGGTCAGGGTTCTTGTTAGGGTTAGGGCTAGGTTTATTGTTAGGGTTACGTGTAAATTTTTGGTTAGCATTTGGTTAGTTTTACGGTAAGAGTTAGGGTTCAGTTAAGGATTAGTGTTTCACTTAGGATTAGAGTTTGGTTTAGGGTTTATATTAGTGTTAGGGGTAGGGTTAGGCTTAGGGTGAGGTTTAGGCTTAGGTTTAGGGTTAGGCTTAAAGTTAGGGTTAGTGTTAGAGTTAAAGTAAGGGTTAGGATTAGGGTTAGTGTCAGAGTTAGGGTTAGGGATAGGGTTGCGGTTAGGTTTATGGTTAAGGTTAGGGTTAGGGTTTGTGTTAGGGTTAGAGTTAGCATTACGGTTAGGAATAGGGATAGGTTTAGGGTTATTGTTAGGGTTAGAGTTAGGTTTAGGTTTAGTATTAGGGTGATAGGGTTAAGGTTAGGGTTAGTGTTATGGTTAGAATTAGGTTTATACTTAGGGTTAGTGTTAGAGTAAGGGTTAAGTTTAGTTTTGGTGTTAGGGTTAGGGTTAAAATTATGGTTAGTGTTACAAATAGGTTTCGTGTTAGGGTTAAGAGTCATTTTAGGGTAAAAATATGGGGTAGTGTTCGTGTTAGGGTTTTGTTTAGTGTTAGGTTTAGTGTTACAATTATGGTTAGGTTTAGGGTTAGGTTTAGTGTTAGGATTAGGTTTCGGGTTAAGGTTAGGATTAGGATTAGTGTGAGGGTTAGGTTTAGGACTAGTGTTAGTGTTAGGTTTAGGATTTGGGATAGGTTTAGTGTTAGTGTTAGTGTTAGGGTTAGGGTTAGCATTAGGGTTAGGGTTACAGTTAGTGTTAGGTTTGGTTTGTGGTTAGGATTAGGGATAGTGTTAGGGTAAGGGTTAGATATAGGTTTAGTGATAGTGTAAAATTTAGGGTTAGGGTTCGGGTTAGGGATTGGGTTACGGTTAAGGTTCGGGTTAGGGTTTGTGTTAGGGTAAGGTTTAGGGATAAGATTTGTGTTAGGGTTACAATTGGATTATGTTTAGAGTTAGGGTTAGAGTTATGAGGATTAGGGTTAATGTTAGGGCTAAGGGTAGGGTTAGGGTAAGTGTTAGGGTTAGGGTTAGGATTGCAGTTAGTGTTACTGTTAGGGTTAGGGGTAGGTATAGTGTTAAAGGTAGGGTTAGTGTTAGGTTTAGGGTTAAGGTTACAGTTAGGGTTAGTGATAGGGTAAGGGTTAGGTTTAGGTTTAGTATTAGATAAGAGTTAGGGTTATTGTTAGTGTACGGGTTAGGATTAGGTTTAGGTTTAGTTTTAGAATTAGGGAGAGGATCGGGGTTAGGGATCAGGTTAGGGTTAGGTTTAGGGTTAATTTTAGAAATAGGGTGAGGATTATGGTTAGGGATCGGGATAGGGTTATGTTTAGGTTTAGTTTTAAAATTAGGGTGAGGATCAGGGTTAGTGATCGGGTTACGGTAAGGGTTAGTTTAAGAGTTAGGATTAGGATTAATTTTAGGTTTAGTGTTAGGGTTAACATTAGGGTTAGAGTTATGGATCATGTTAGGTTGAGAGTTAGGGTTAGGGTTTGGATTAGAGTTAGGGTTAGGGTTAGTGTTAAAGTTAGGGTTAGTGTTATGTTTAGGGTTAGGGTTACGGTTAGGGTTAATGATAGGCTTAAGGTTAGGTTTAGGTTTAGTATTAGGTCAGAGTTAGTGTTATTATTAATGTACGGATTAGGGTTAAGTTTATGGTTAGTTTTTAGAATTCATGTGAGGATCAAGATTAGGGATCAGGTTAGGGTTAGGGTTAGTTTAAGAGTTAGGTTTAGGGTTAGGGTTAGTGTTAGTGTTAGGTTTAGGGTTATGGTTAGGGTTATGGTTTATGTTAGATTAGGGTCAGGGATAGGGTTTAGGTTAGTGTTAGGTTAGTTTTAGTGTTAGGGTTAGGGGTAGGTTTCCTATTAGGGTTAAATTTAAGGTTTGGGTTAGGATTAGGGTAAGTGTTAGGGTTAGGGTTATGGTTACAGATAGAGTAAGTTTTAGGGTTAGGGTTAGTTTTAGGGTTAGGGTTAGTGTTATGGATAGGCTTAGGGTTAGTATCAGGGTTTGTGTAAGGGTGAGGGTCAGGGTTAGTGTTAGGGTTAGAGTTAGGGTTTGTATTATGGTTAGTTTTAGGGTTAGGGTTAGGTATTATGCTGGGATTAGGATTAGGTTTAGGGTTAGGTTTAGTGTTAGGATTATGGCTCAAGTTAGCATTAGGTTTAAGGTTCCATAAAGGATAATGCTATTCTGGGGGGAGGGTTAAGGTTAGTTTTAGGGTAATTGACAGTTTAGGTTTAGGTATATGGCTAGGGTCAGCCTGAGGATTAGCAATAGGTTTAGTGTTAGATAGGGTAGATATAGGGTTAGGGCTAGGTTTATGGTTAGAGTCAGGGCTAGGGGTAGGTTAGGTTTAGGTTTAGTGCAAGGATTAAAGTTAGGGTTAGGTTTAGTGTAAGGGTTAGGACAAGGTTTAGGATTCGAGTAAGGGTTAAAGCTAGGTTTGGTCTTGGATTAGGGCTAGGTTTTGGGTTATGTTAGGGCTCTCCTAGAAGGATACAGCTAATGCAAGAACTAAGGTTATTATTAGGGCTAGTTTAGGGTTACATTTAAGAATAAGTCTAGTTATAGGATTAGGTTTAGGTTTAGGTTGATGTTTTGATATAGGGTTAGTGTTAGGGTCAGAATCAGGGAAACGGTTCATTTTATGGTTAGGGATAGGACTCAAATTAGGGGTAGGCTTAGGGCTAGATGTAGGGTTAGGATTTGGTTTACGTTAATATTTAGGGTTAGTCCCATGGCTCGGTTTGTGTTAGGGCTAAAGCTGAAGTTAAGTGTAGTTTTATGATTAGCATTAGTGTTATTGCTACTGATAGGCTGAGTTTAGGCTTAGGAGTAAATTTAGAGTTATGGTTAATTCTAGGGTTAGGACTGTGGCTAGTGTTAGAGCTAAGATTAGGGCTAGTGTTTGGGTTATGGTAAAGGAAAGGGTTAGAACTAGGAATAGGGCTATGGCAAGAGTTAGACTTAGTCTTATGGCTAGAGTTTGTGTTAGGGTTAGGGCTAAATTCGGGCTAGGAATAGGTCTAGGGTTAGTGTTAGCCTTAGTCCTAGGATTACGGATATGTTTATGGTTAGGTTTAGGGGAAGGGATGCCTGTTTGCACATCCATTTCCATTTACCCATAGGTGTCAAAATGAAGTGAAACCTTAAAATACAAAGTGTGATAGTGAACCATTGAATTGAGAAGAACATAACTTGGGAGCATACTAAGGCTAGATAAAAGATGACTCCTGCCCAGTATCAAAGAAATTTGAACAAAACTATCTCTCACCCTAACATTATCTCTAACCCTGGCCCTAGACATAACCCTAAACCTAAAATTAACCCTAACCTGATTAGAGAACCATTGATCCTAGACTTCCCGCACTTGGGGAGCCTTATGGGGCAAGCTAAGTGATGAATTCTATCCAACATCAAACAAAACTGACCAAATAATTATAGGAGGTATTTCAATACATGCATATTTTATTGTTTTCTCCTAAAGGGCTCTCAGATTAAGTTTTTTTGCATGCTTAAGCATAGGCCTACTTTTACAAGGAACATACCAGAGTCCCTAGAGAGAACTGATGGAGTGTGTGAAGTTTCAATAAGCTAGCACAAACCCTGTTTGTTTTTTCAACTCCACTAAGTTTCCCATATAGGTCAAAATGAAGTGTAATCGTAAAATACAAAATGTTTCTGACAGCGAACCTGTGAAAGGAGAAGGCCGGAATCTAGGGAACAGAGTAAATCTAGCTAAAAGATAAATCATGCCAAGTATCAAAGAATTTTGAATAAAACTAACTCTAACCCTAACACTAGCTCTAACCCTAGCTCATCCCTTAACCCTAACATTTTTATGAAACTTTGACTGTAGAATTTCCAAACTTGGGCAGCCTAGTGGGGAAAGCTAAGGGATGAATGCTGTGCAGTATCAAAGAAATCTGTCCAAAAATTTGATGGAGTATATCAGTACATGCATATTTCCCTGTTTCCTAAAGGACTCTTGGATAAAGTTGTTTTTACATGCTTCAGCTTAGGCCTACTGTCACAAGAACAAACCAGAGTTTGCTCACAGAGAATTGATGGAGTGTGAAGTTTCAAGCAGCTAGCACCAATGCTGTTTGATTTTAAACTCCATTTCCATTTACCTGCATAGGACAAAATGAACTAAAACTTTAAAATACAAACTGTTCCTTAAAGTGAACCCTGGAACCCAGGAGGCCCAAAGAGGTGGAGTATAGTAAGAAAATAATGAATCGTGTCCAGTATCAAGGATTTTTTTTTAAGTACCTCAAAACCTAATACTAGCTTTAACACTAGCCCTAACACTATCCTTAACATAAACCCTAACCTGATTGAAAAACTGATGATCCTAGAAGTCCCAAACTTGGGAAGCCTAGTGGGCTAAGCTATAAGATGAATCCTATGCAGTATAAAAGAAATATGACCAAATAATTGAGGTGGTATTTCAGTTCATGCATATTTCTCTGTTTTCGCTAAAGGGCTCTCAGATAAAGTCGTTTTGCCATCTTCATCATAGGGCTACTTTCATGAAGAACCAGAGAGCTCACACAGAGAACTGATTCAGTGTTTGAAGTTTCAAGCAGCTAGCACCAACTCGGTTTGATTTCAACTTCCATTTTCATTTACCTATATAGGTCAATATGAAGTATAACCTTAAAATACAGAGTGTCCCTGTTATCAAACCATTGAAATGAGAAGGCCCAAACCTGAGGAACATATTAAGGCTAGGTAAATGATGACTCCTTCCAAGTATCAAAGTAAGTTGTACAAAACTTACTCTCACCCTAACACTACATCTAAACCTAGCCCTAACCCTAAACCTAACACTAACCCCAACCTGACTAGAGAACCATTGATCCTAGAAGTCCCACACTCGGAGAGCTTTGTGGGGAAAGCTAAGTAATGAATCCTACTCAGTATCAAACAAATCTGACAAAATAATTATGGGAGGAATTTCAGTGCATGCATATTCTGTGCTTTCTCCTAAAGGGCTCTCGAATGAAGTTGTCTTTGCATGCTTCAGCTTAGGCCTACACTCACAAGGCACATACCAGAGTGTCCCCCAGAAAAAAATGAGGATGTGTGTGCAGTTTCAAGTAGCTAGCATGAACTCTATTTGATTTCCAGGTCCATTTACATTTACTCGTATAAGTCAAAATGAAGTAAAATGAAAACATTAACTGTTTCAGACACAAAACAGTTGAACCAAAAGGCCTAAATCTGGGAAACAGAGTAAGGTTATTTAAAGGTGAATCCTAGATTGTATCAAAGAAATTTGAATAAAGTAACTCTAACCTTAATTCTTTCTCAAAACTGAGCCCTAATCCTAACCCTAAACATTAACATAGCCCTATCCCTAACCCTAAATTTCACCCGAATTTTAACTGTAACCATTGGCCAAAGCCTTGATCTATCTGTATCCATTACCATAACCCTAACCCTAACCCTAATGCTAAACATATCCCTAACCCTATTATTTACCCTAGACCTGCTCTAACCATAACCCTCTCCCTAGCCCTAAATCTAGTTCCAACCATAACACTTACCCTAAACCTAACACTAACCCTAGGCCTAAACATAACCCTAACCCTAACACTAGCCCTAATTTTAACCATAAACGTAGCCCTAAGCCTAGCTGTAATCCTCTTTTACCCTAAACTTAACCCTAACCAAATGCTAACGATAGGACTAAACCTAACTGTAGAGCTATCCCTACGGCTATTTAAAACCTAAAACCTATCCTGAACGCTAAACCTAACCATATCCATTACCCTGAACCTAATGCTAATTAAACCAGAACTCTAAACCCTAACCAAAACCAATCCCTAATCCTGACCCTGACCGTAATAACACACCTACCTCTAAGTCTGACGTTTACCCTAAACCTAACCTTCACAGTAGACCTGTTCATAACCAAACCCTACAACTACCCTACAACTACAACTGTATCCATTACCCTAAACATAACCCTTATCCTAATGCTAACCCTAAGACTAAACTGAACCCTATCACTATCCACAAAAATATCAATTACCCTAAACCTAACCTGAACCCTAAACCTAACCCTATCTTTACCCTAAACCTAACCCTAATTCGAGCTGTAACCCTAAAATCAAACCTAAACTAAGCCCTATCACTGATTCTGGTCCTAAATAATTCCCCTAGCTCTAAAACTGACTCTTATCCTCTACCTAAACCTTACTATAGACCTAGCCATAAACCTTTTGTAAAACTGTCCCTAACATTAACCCTAGACTTGACATTAGCCATAGCCATAATTCTAGCCCTAACCTTAACACAAACCCTCATCTGAGCTATAAACGTAGCCTTAATCCTAACTCTCACCCTAACCCTAACCAAAGACTTAATCCTAACCATAATGCTAGCCCTAACCTTAACTGTATCCATTACCCTAAACATAACCCTTAGCCTAATGGTAACCCTAGGACTAAACCTAAACCTATCACTATACCCAAAACTATCAATTTCCCTAAAACTAACCTGAAACCTTAATCTAACCCTATTTTTACCCTAACCCTAAACCTAACTCTAACTCCAGCTGTAACCATAAAGTCAAACCTTAATCAAGCCCTAATATTGACCCTGGCCCTAATAATTCCCCTAGCTCAAAACCTGACTCTTAACATATACCTAACCAGTACAATAGACCTAGCCATAAACATTTCCCTAAAACTATTGCTAACTGTAACCCTAGACCTGACATTAGCCCTAGCCATAATTCTAGCCCTAACCATAACACAAACCCTAGACCTTATCCTAGCCCTAACCATATCCTTAATTACAACCCTAACCCAAACTCTAGGCCTAACCCTGACACTAACCCTAGCGCTAATCGTAGCCATTCTTTAGCCCTATCCCTAACCCTAGTCCTAAGACTAACTCTAACTCTAACATTAGACCTTTCACTTGTTCTAAGCCTTACCATAACCCTAACCCTAGCCCTAACCCTAGCCCTAACCCTTGCCCTATCCTTGGCCCTAGCACTAACTTTAGACAAAACCTAACTCTAAATCGAGCCCTAACCCAAAGACTAAGCCAAACCCTAACACGGGCCCAAACCATAACACTAATCCTAAAACTATCCCTAACACAAGCCCTAGCCCTAAAACAAAGCTGAGCTATAGCTATAACACTAACACCCTTAACCTAAACCAAACCCTAACCTTAAACCTAGCCCTAACACTAACCCTAATATGAGTTGTAAGCCAAACCCTTAAACTAACCCTGAACCTGACACTGACCCTAACACTACTAGATCTAAACATCACCCTAACCATAAACCTAACCCTAAGAATAACTCTAGCCCTAAAACCCCCAAACTAGCCCTAAACTTCACCCTAGAACTTACATTAGCCCTATCCCTAGCCCTATCCCTAATGTAATCCAAAACCTAGCCCTAAGCCTAGCTTTAACCATAGCCCTATTCATAACCATAAACCTAGCCCTAAACTGATATCTAACTCTATCCATTACCATAATGAAAACCATTACCCTAATGCTAACCCTAGGCATGAACCTAAACCTATCCCTAATCTTAATGCAATCTATTACCCTGAACCAAACCTGAACCTAAACTTAACCTATCATTACCCTAACCCTAACACACTAATTCAAGCCCTAACTTTAAACCTTAACCTATCCCAAAGCCTAGCCCTGACATTGACCCTAATAAAAACCCTAGCTCTAAACTTGAACATAACCCTACACCTAACCTTTACTTTAGACATAGCCATAATCCTAACCCTAAAACTATTTTTAACCATAATTCTGGACCTGAAATTAGGCCTAGCCCTAATCCTAGTCCTAAACCTAAAACAAACCCTAGCCCTCATCCTAGCCTTAAGCCTAGCTTTAATCATGACCCTAACCCTAACCATACTCCTGACCCTAATTCTAACACTCACCCTACCTCTATACCTAGCTATAATGCCATCTCTTAACCTAATCTTAAACTTAGGCTTATGACTACATCTAGTGTAAGGGTTAGGTATAGGGTAAGGGTCAGGTTTAGAGCTCAGGGAATTATTAGGATTAGGATTTGGCTTAGGTAAGGATTTAGGTTTACGGCTCAAATTAGCATTAGTGTTAGGGTTAGAGTATAGTTACGGTTTGTTTAAAGGTTCAGGTTTGTTTTAGGGTATTTGATATGGTTAGAATTAGAGATAGGGCTAGGGTTAGGCTTAAGGTTAGCATTAGAGTAAGGGTTATAGTTAGGGTAATTGATAGGGTTAGAACTAGAGTTATGGTTAGGAATATGCCTTGAGTTAGTGTTAGAGTTAGTGTTAGAACTAGGTTTAGAGTTAGGATTAGAGTTATGTTTAGCATAAAGGTTAGGTTTTGAGCTAGGGTTAGGGCTAGGTTTAGGGTTAAGTCTAGGGATAGGATTATGGTAGGTTTAGGTTTATGGTGGTGTTTTGAACTAGAGGAGTGTTAGGATATAAGTCAGATAAAGAGTTAATTTTAAGATTATGATTAGGAGTTGAATTAGGGCTAGGGTTAGATCTAGGTGTAGTGCTAGGGTTTGGTTTAAGTTAAGGTTAGAGTTAGGCCTGTTTCTCGGTTTTGTTTTAGTCGTATGATTAGGGTTAGGGCTAGTTTTATGATTAGCTTTATGGTTAGGGCTAGGGTTATGGTTAGGTTTAGGATTAAGGCTAGATTTAAGGCTAGGATTTGGGCTAGGTTTTGTGTTAGGTTTAGGGTAACAATTAGGGCTAGGACTAATGTCAGGTCTAGGTATATAGTTAGTGATATTTTTAGGATTAGGTTTATGGCAAGGTCAAATTAAAGTGTTATGTTTAGGGAAAGGGTCAGATTAAGATCTGGGGTAATTTAGGGTCAGGGTCAGGCTTTGGGTTTTGGTTAGGTTAAGATTTAGTGTTAAGGCTCAAATTAGCATTAAGGTTAGAATTAGGGTTAAGGTAATGGATAGTGTTAGGTTTAGGGTTAGGTTTGGTTTAAGGAAATGGATATCGTAAGGGTTTGTGGTAGGTTTAGGGTTAGGCCTAGGGTTAACATTAGGGTAATAATTATTGTCAGGGTAATTTATAGGTTTAGACCTATGGTTAGGTCTAGGTTAATGGTTAGGATTAGGGCTAGAGCTAGCATTAGGGTCAGGGTTAGGGCGAGGGTTACACTTAGGATTAAGTTTAGGGTACAGTTTAGGGTTTGAGCTAGGAATTTTGCTATAGCTAAGATTAATTTATGGTTTGGTCTAGGGTTACAGTCATGGTTAGTGTAACGGTTAGGGCTAGGGTAATAGGTTTAGATGTCAGGTTAAAGATAGTTTTAGGTTTATGATAGAGTTAGGTTTAGGTTTATGATTAGGGTTAGCGTTTGAGCTATATTAGGTTTAGGGTTAGGGTTAGGTTAGTTTCACTGTTAGTTCTAGGGTTAGACTTACAAAATTTTACAATAGACCTAGCCATAAACCAAACCCTAAAACTATCCCTAACCGTACCCTAGACATGACATTAGCCCTAGCTCCAATCTAGCCCTAAAGCTAATACAAAACTTAGGGCACATCCTAGCAAGGAACTTCACCTTAATCATAAATGTAACCCTAACCTTAAGGCTAATTTTTATCCTAGTCCTAGCCCTAGCTATATTGCCATCCCTTACCCTAAACCTAACCTAATGCTAAACCTAACACTAAACCTAGCCGTAACCCTAGGCCTAACCCTAACACTAACCCTAGCCCTAATCCAAGCCCTAATTAGCCCTATAGCTAACCCTAACCCTAGCCCTAAGACTAACTCTAACTCTCACACTAACCCTGTACCTAGTTGTAACCTTATCCCTTACCATCACCGTATACCTAGCGCTAAACGTAGCCCTACCCTAGACCTATACTTAGCCCTATCACAAAACCTAGATCTAACCTAACTCTAAATTTATCCCTAACCCTAAATCTAAACCTATCCATAACTCTACTCTTATCCCTAAACCTTAACGTAGGCCTAAATCTCACACTTATAATAGCCCTAACCCTAAGACTAATCATAAAACTAGCCCTAACCCTACCTCTAGCCATAAAACAAAACCAAGTCATAGCCCTAAACTTAACCCTTAACCAAAAACAAATCATAACCCTACACCTAGCCCTAACCCTATCACTAATTATAGTCTAACCCTAACCCGAAAACTAAACCCTGACCCTGACACTGACCCTAACATTAACCCTGGGTCTAAACATCATCATCACCATAAACCTAACCTTAACACTAGACCTAGATCTAACTCTAAACATATAACTAGCTGTAGTCATAAACCTAATTCATACGTTAGTGGTAGCCTTAACTCTAACCCTAATGTAACCCAAAAACCTAGCCTTAATCTTAGTCCTAAATCTAACTATAACCCTAAACATAAACCTAACCCTAACCCAAACATTAGCCCTAATCTTATACATAACTCTAGCCCTAACCTAGGGCTAACCATATACATTACCCTAACAATAACCCTAACCCTACTGATAACACTAGGCCTAACCCTAACCATATACATTACACTAACCCTAAATCTAACACTAATTCGAGCCCTGCACCTAATCACTAACTAAACCCAAACACTAATCCTGACCCTGATTCTAAAAATAACCCTAGATCTAAATCTGACCCTAACCAAAACCTAACCCTTACACTGGACCAAGCCATAAACCTAACACTAAATCTATCCCTAACTGTAAACCAAAACCTGACATTAGCCATAGCCCTAATAATATCCTTAACCCTAAAACAAATCCTAGTCTTCATCATAGCCCTAAACATAGCCTTAATCATAACCCTATGTCTAACCCTATTTTTAACTCAAACACTAACCCTTGCCCTTGCCCTAAGTCTAACTATAACCACATCCCTTAGCCTAAATTAAACCCTAACTCTAACCCTAACCCTAGTGGCAACCCTTGCCTTATCCTTAGCCCTAGCACTAACCCTAGATCAAAATCTAACTCTAAATCTAACCCTAACTCGATGCCAAAGCCTAATCTTAAAACTAGCCCTAACCCTAGCCTAACATAACCCTAGCCATAATTTAGCCCTATTCATAAACCTAACCCTAACCTTAGCCATAAGACTAACTCTCTGATACTAGCCCTATCACTCATTCTAACTCTATCCCTTATCATAAACCTAACCCTAGCCCTAACCCTAGTGCTAATCCTTTCCCAATACTTATCCCTAGCACTAACCTTAGGCAAAACTTACCTGTAAAACAAGCCTTAACCAGAAGCCTTAGTCTAAACCTAACACTAGCCCAAACCATAACACTAATTCTAAAATGAGCCCTAACGCTAGCCCTAGCCCTAAAACAAAACTGAGCCATAGTTCTAACCCTAAACATTAACCTAAACCAAACCCTAAACTTACACCTAGACCTAAACCTAGACTTATTTGAGTTGGAAGCCAAATCCTAAAACTAACCATGAACCTGACACTGACCCTAACACTTCTAGCTCTAAACACCACCGTATCTGTAAACCTAACCCTAACACTAAACCTAGCACTCAAACCCTAAAACTAGACCTAATCTTAAACCTAGTACTTACATTAGCTCTAACCCTAACCCTAGCTTCAACATAACACCCAACCTAGTCATAATCAGAGACCTAACCCTAGCTTTAAACCTAACCTAACCCTAACACTAGTCCTAATTGTAACCATAACTGTAGCCTTAAACTGATCTCTAACTCTATCCATTAACATAACGAAACCCAAACCTTAATGATAGCCCTAAGCACAAATCTAACCCTATCCTGATTCGTAATTGTTCCAGTAGGCTAAACCTAACCTGAATCCTATAACTAACCCTATCATTACCATAATGCTAATCCTAAAACTAATTCAAGCCCAAAATTGAAACCTTAACCTATCTCAAACCTTAACTCAGACCCTGACCCTAATAATACCCCTAGCTCTAAACTTGACCATAACCCAACACCTAAACCTTAGCCTAGACTTAGTCATAAACCTAAACATAAAACTAACTTTAACCATAATTCTGGACCTGAAATTAGCCCTAGCCCTAATCCTAGACCAACCCTATAAACACACCTAGCCCTCATTCTTGTCCTAAACCTAGCCTTAAAAATAACCCTATTTCTAGCCCTATACCTAACCCTAATTCTAACCCTCACCCTACCTCTAAATCTACCTATAATGTCATCTCTTACCCTAAATTTAAACCTAACCCTAACCCTAACCATAGGCTTAACCTAAACACAAAACCTAGCCCTAATCCTAGCCCTAATTTAGCTCTATCTCTAACCCTATCCTAACCCTAGCCCTAAGACTAACTCTAACTCTTGCACTAGTTCTATCCCTATCTGCTACCATAAACCTAACACTAGCCCTAACACTTGCCCGAAAGTTAGTCCCACCCTAATCATAACTCTAAATCTAACCTTAAACCTAAGCCTAAGCCTAACACTAACACTAGCCCTAACGCTAATGATAATAGTAAAACTAACCGTAACCCAATCCTAGCAGTAAACCAAAACCGAGCAATAGCCCTAACCCTAAACCTTAAGTTAAACCAAAAACTAACACTACATTTAGACATAAACCTAGACCTAATTCGAGTACTAAGCCTGACCTTAATACTAATCCTGACATTGACTCATATTCTAACACTCACCCTAGATCTAAACACTGCCTTAAACTCAAACCAAACACTAACATTAACAATAGCCCTAATTCGAGTCTTAACAACAACCCTAAAACTAACCCTGACCCTGACTCCTATCCTAACAAGAACCATAACTATAAATATCACCTTAACCTTAAACCTAACACTAGCACTCAAACTACTCCTAATCCTAACCCTAAAACTAACCCTAATTGTAACCCTCATTCTTACATTAGTCGGTGCCCTAATCCTAGCCCTAAACCTAACACAAATCTAGCCCTAAACCGAGCCCTAAACCTAGATTTAACTCTAACTCTAACCCTCACCGTAGCACATACCCTAAGCAAAACCCTAAACCGGAGAGTAACCCTAGACCTATCTCTAGTCTTTAGACTAACCAAAACCCTAACCCTAATAATTGTCCTAACCCTAGCCTTTGTTTTTGCTTTAACACCATCCCAAACACTAACCCTAACCCTGATCCTTATTCTGACCCTAACACTAATCCTATATTTAACCCTAACACCAACCCTAACCCAAAATTTACCATAATCCTATCCCTAGACCTAATTCTGAACCTAACTCTCAGCCTAGCCCTAACCATAGCTCAGAACCTAACCCTTATGCTAAACAAAACTTAAACCTAATCCTAGTTCTAAACCTCAGTTTAATCCTAACACAAGACCTAATTTTAACCATAAACCTAGCCCTAAACTTAACTCTAACTGTATCCATTACCCTAAACATAACCCTTACCATAATTCTAACCCTAGGCTTAATCCTAACCCTATCGCTTTCCACAAACCTATCAATTAGCCTATCCAACCCTGAACCTTAAACCTAATCCGATTATTACACTAACCCTAACCTGAATGCTAATTCAAGCCCTAACCCTAACCTCAAATATAAACCAAACCCTAATACTAACCATGTCCATAATATTTCCCCAGGCTATAAACCTGACTCTTACCTTACCTAACCCTTACACTAGACCTAGCCATAAAACTAACCCCAAAACTATCCCTAAGCATAAACCTAGACCTGATATTAGTTCTAGCCATGATACTAGCCCTAACCCTAACACAAACCCTAGCTTTTATCCTAGCCCTATACATAGCCTTAATTATAACCCTAACCATAAAGCTAGGCCCAACACTAACACTACTTCTATCCCTAATCTTAGATCTAATTTAGCCCCATCCCTAACCTTAACCCTAACCCTAGCCCAAAGACTAACTCTAACTATCACCTTAGTCCTAATCCTAGTTCTAACCCTATACTTTACTGGAACCATAATCCTAGCCCAAACCATAGGTCTAACACTAGCCCAATTCATATACCTAGCAGCAACCGTAGATCTAACCCTAACTCTAAATCTAACAATAAACCTTAGCCTAAACCTAAACCTAACACTAGCCCTAACCCTAAGGCTAATCCTAAAACTAGCTCTAATCCTAGTGCTAAAACAAAACCAAGACATAGACCTAACCCTAACCCTTAATAAAAACTAAGCCCTAACCCTACACTTAGCCATAACTCTATCCATAATTTGAGTTCTAACCCAAACGCTAAATGTAACCCTGACACTGACTCTGACCTTAACACTAACCCTAGCTCTAAACATCACCCTAACCCTATACCTATACATAACAATAGACCTAACACTAACCCTAACCATAAAATTAGCCTTAATCTCAACCCAGGAATTTACATTAGCTGTTACCTAAACCTAGAATTAACTTAACCCAAAACCTAGCCTTATTCCAAGCACTATCCCTAAATTTACCCCTAACCATAATCCTATCAGTAATCGTAACTATAAACCTAGCTGTAAACCTAGATTTAACCATATCCCTTACCCTAAGAATAACCCTATCAATAATCATAACAATAACCCTAGCTGCACCCCTATCTCTAACCCTATCCATTACCCTAACCATAACCCTATCCCTAATGCTAAACCTGGGCCTAAACCTAACCGTATCACTAATCCTAACCCTATACATTAACCTAAACCTAACCTAAAACCTAAACCTAACACTATATTCACCGTAATCCTAAATCTAATGCTAATTTGAGTCCTAATATTAAACCATAACCTATCCAAAACACTACTCATGACCCTGACCCTAAGAGTACCCTTGGCTCTAAACCTGAACCTCACCCTAAACCTAATCCTTACACTAGATGTAGCCATAAACCTAAACCTAAAACTATTTTTATCCATAACACTAGACCTGAAATTATCTCTAGCCAAAAACCTAGCACTAAACCTAGGCTTAATCCTAGCCTGAACCATAACCCGAGCGCTAACCCTAGTTCTATTCCTCATCCTAGCCCTAAACCTACATATAAACTCATCCTATACCACAAAACTAACCATAACCCTAAACCTAAACCTAACCCTCACCCTAAACCTAGGCCTAACACAAAGCCTAGTGCTAATCCTAGCCTTTATTTAATCCTAACCTAACCCTAAACATAGCCATAAAACTAAATCTAACTCTTGCCCTAGCCCTAGCCCTAGTTTTATCCTTAAACTTAATCCTAACCCAAGATCTAAGCCGAAGTCCAAATCTAAACCTAAATCTAAATTTAACTCTAAAATAAGCCTAAATAAAACCCTAACACTATCCCTAACCATAATGCTAATCCTAAAACGTGCCCTATCCCTAGCCCTAGCCATAAACCAAAACCAAGCCATAGCCCTAATCTTAACCCTTCACTTAAATCAAACCCTAACCCTACAACTAACCCTAAAATTAACTCTAAAACTAACCCTGACCCTGACACTGCCCTAACACTAATCCTAGCTCTAAACACCACCCTAACCTAAAATTAACCTTAACACTATATCTAGCCTTAACCTAACCGTAAAACTAGCCTTAATCATAATTAGAGTTCATACATTAGTCATTGTCCTAAAAGTAGCCCTAACCCTAACAAATTCTACACATAATCCAAGCCCTAAACTTAGCTTTAACCATAATACTAGGCCTAACCCTAACCCTAACACTAGCTCTAACCCTAACTCTAACCCCATTCCTTACACTAAGCAAAAACCTAACCCAAATGCTAACCCTAATCTTAATCGAATCCGTAGCCTAACTTAAACTCTAACCATAATTCTAGTCTTAAACCTACCCTCATTCTACCTCTAAACCTATCCCTGACCCTCATCTGACCCTAACAGTAACCCTAGGTCTAAACCTGATCCTAACCATAAACCAAACCCTAACACTAGACCTACTGGTAAACCTACACCTATACATAAGCCTAACAACAGACCTGGACCCAAAGTTAATCCTAAATATAGCTATAACTCTAGCCCTAGACCTAAACAAAAACCTAGCACTAGCACTAACAAAACCCTTAACCTAAACCAAACACTTACTCTACCCCTAGACCTAAACCTAGTCCGAATTCAGGCTCTAAACCTAACCCTAACCCTATCCCCAAAACTGATCCTAATTCTAACACTGAACCTAGCTTTAAACATGGCACTAACTCAAAACCTAGACCTAACACTAGACCTAGCCATAACCCTAACACTAACTATAAAAGTAACCCTCACCCTAAGCCTAAACCTCAACCTAACACTAGCCCTAATCCTGATACTAATCCATAAACTAGCCGTAACTGTAGCCCTAGCCCTAAAACAAAACCAGGTATATCCCGAACCCTTAACCTAAACCAAAACCTAACGGTAAAACTACTACTAACTTTAGCCATAATTTGAGTTCTAAACCTAGCCCGAAAACTAACCCTGAATCTGACACTGACCCTAAAAATAACCCTTGCTCTAAACATCACCCTAACCCTAAACCTAACCGTAACACTAGACCAAGCCCTAACCCTAACCCTAAAACTAGCACTAATTGCAACACTAGTTCATACATTACCATCATCCTAATCCTAGCCCTAACCAAAACCAAAATCAAGCCCTAATCTGATCCTTAACCCTAGCTTTAAACCTAACCCTAAATCTAACCCTAACCCACAACATAGTCCTAAATTTTACCCTAAACGTAGCCTGAATTCTAACCATAACCCTAGCCCTATCACTAGCTCTAACCCTATCCATTACCCTAATCATAACCATATCTCTAATGGTAACCCTAAGCCTAACCCTAAACTTATCCCTAACCTGAACCTATTTCATTAACCTAAACCTAACCTGAATCCTAAACCTAAACCTATCATTACCCTAACTCTAACACTAATGCTAATTCAAGCCTTAAATCTAAACCTTAACACAACACAAACCTTAACTCTGCCCCTTCCCATACATAGCTCTAACCCTGAACCTACCACTAAACCTAATCCTAGACCTAGATATAAACCTAAACCTAAAACTATCGCTAGCCAAAATCCTAGACCTGACATTTGCCCTAGCCGTAATTCTAGCCCTAAACTTAACACAAAACAAACCCATAACCTTAACACTTACCCTAACCTTAATCCTATCCATAACCCTAGCCATAAATTTAGCCTAACCCTATCAATTACCCTAAACATAACCCTAATTATAATGCTAATCCTAGGCCTAAATCTAACCTTATCCCTAACTGTAACCCTATCCATTATGCTAAATCTAACCTGAACCCTAAACCAAACACTATCATTACCCTAAACCAAACCCTAACGCTAATTTGAGCCGTAACCCTAAACCCTAAACTAAACAAAACCCTAAACCTGAAGCTGACCCTAATAATACTCCTAGTTCTAAATTTGACCCCTACCTGAAACCTAACATTTACACTAAACATATCCATAAACCTAACCCTAATCTTTAGCCTAAGCAAAACCGTCACCCTATTACTAGTCCTAAACTTAGCCCCCATTCTAGCTCTAACCATAACCCAAACCCTAAACTTAACCCTGACACTTATTCTGACCCTAACAGTAACTGTATGTCTAAACCTGAACCTAACCATAAACCAAACCTTAACACTACCACTAGCAATAAACCTATACCTAAACGTAACTCTAACATTAGCCCTAGACCTAAACATAATCTAGACTCTAGCCATATCTCTAGCCCTAGACCTGAATAAAAAACTAGCCCTAGCCCTAATGATAAACCTTAACCTAACACAAACACTAATCCTACCCCTAGACCTAACTCTAGTGATAATTCTGGGTTTAACACTAACCCTAAATATAACCCAAAAACTGAACCTGACCCTAACACTAACTCTAGTTCTAAACATCATGAAAATGGTAACCCTAATCCTAACACTTGATCTAGCCATAACACTTACCCAAAAAGTAGTCCTAATCATAACCCTGGTTCATACATTAGTTGTAGGCCTAACACTAGCTCCAAACTAACCCAAAACCAAGCCCTAAGCCGAGCGCTAACCCTAGTTTTAACCGTAACCCTAAAAGTACCCCTAATCCATACCCTAACCCTAGATCTAACCCTGAGCTATTACCCTATCCATTACCTTAAGCTAAACCCTAAACCTAAAGCTAAACCTTGTCCTAACGCTAATTCTAGCATAACCCAAACCCTAACCCTATTACTAGGCCTACCCCTAACTTTCATTCCAGCTCTAACCCTAACCAAAACCCAAACACTATCCCTGACAAATATTCTGACCCTAATACTAAGAGCAGGTATAAACCTGACCCTAACCCTAAAATGACCCCTAACATTACCCTACCAGTAATCATATACTTAAACCTAAACCTAACACTAGCCCTAGACTTAAACCTAATCCTAAATCTAGCCATATCTCTAGCCCTAGACCTGAACAACAACCTAGCCTGAGCCCTAACAATAACCCTTAACCTAATTCAAAAACTTACCATACCCCTAGACCTAACCCTAGTCCTAATTCTGGCACTAGACCCAACACTAACTCTAACCTGAACACTGGCCCTGACCCTAACATAATCCTACCTACAAAGCTCACTCTAAACCAAACCTAATCATAACACTAGACCTAGCAATAAACCTAACACTAAAACTAGCCCTAATCATTACCCTAGCTCTTACAATACCCATGGCCCTAACCCTAGGCCTAAACTAGCACAAAACCTAGTTTTAATTTTAGGCTTGAACACAGCCCTAAGTGTAACCCTAAACACAACCCTATACCTAACCCTAACCCTAAGCCTCGCTTTAGACCTAACCCTAGCTCAAATCCTAACATTTACCCTTAACATAACCCTAGCAGTATCCCAAACCCAAATCTAACACTAGCTCTAATCCTAACATTAAACATAGCCCTAAACATAGCTCTAATTATATCAACTACCGTAACCCTAACCCTAATCATAACCATAAGCCTAGCCCTAAACCTAGCTCTAATTCTATCCACTACGCTAACCACAATCCTAACACTAATGCTAATCCTAGGCTTAACCCTAACCCTTTCACAATCCCTAAACCTATCCATTGCTGTAAAATTAACCTGAACCCTAATCCTAAGCCTATTCATTACCCTAACCCCCTAACTCTAACCCTAATGCTAATTCAAGCCCTAAACCTAAACCAAACCTTAAGCCAAATACTGACCATAATACATAGCTTTAAACTTGACCCTTGCCCTAAATCTAAACCTTACACTAGACCTAACCATAAACATAAACCGAAACCT
The DNA here is from genome assembly GCF_047511675.1 of Marmota flaviventris. Classification (NCBI taxonomy): domain Eukaryota; kingdom Metazoa; phylum Chordata; class Mammalia; order Rodentia; family Sciuridae; genus Marmota; species Marmota flaviventris. The sequence goes on along the minus strand of NW_027287790.1, from coordinate 177,293 downwards.
ATCTTTAATGTAACCCTAAACCTGACAATAGCCCTAGCCCTAATATTAGCCCTTACCCAAACACAAACACTATCTCTTATCCTAGAATAAAACTTAGCCTTAATCATAACCCTAACCCTAATTCTAACACTTTCCCTAGCCCTAAACCTAGTTATAACCCCATTGCTTACCCTAAACCTAACCTAGACCTTAACATTAACATTAAACGTAGCCCTAACCTTAACCCTAGGACTAATCCTAACACTAAACCTAGCCCTAATCCTAAACCTAACCCGAATACTAGCTTTAAGAATAACTACAACTCTTGCCCTAACCCTAGCCCTAATTCTAACTCAATCACTTACCATAATCTTATTCCTAGACATAGCCTACATTAACCCTAGCCCTAACCTTACATTTTGCCCTAACCGTAGATCTAAAGCTAACTCTAAATCTAACCCTAATTCTAAAACTAAACCTAACCCTAACACTAGCCCTAACCCTAAAGCTAATCCTAAAACTAGCTCTAACCATAGGCTTAGACCTAAAACCAAATTGAGCCATAACAATAACCCTAAACTTTTACCTAAACCAAACCTTAACCTTATATCTAGCCCTAAGCCTAGCCCTAATTTGAGTTCTAAATTTAACCCTAAATCTACCCCTAAACCTGTTTCTGACATTAACACTAACCCTAACTCTAAACATCACCCTAAACCTAAACCTTAACCTAACACTATACCTGGTCCTAACGCTAAATCTAAAACTAGTTCTAATCATAAACTTAGATCATACATTAGCCATAACCTTAAACCTAATGCTAACGCATCCCTAGCCCAAATCCGATACCTTACCCTAGGTTTCACCCTAACCCTAACCCTAATATTATCCCTAACCCTAACCCGTACCATAGCTCTAACGCTAGCACTAACCTTATACTTTACACTAGCCAATCCCCAACCCTAATGCTAACCCTAGTCGTAAAATTAGTCCTTAGTCTAACCCAAACCCTAACCCTATTACTAGTCCTAACCCTAGCCCTCATTCTTGTTATAACCCTAACACAAATTCTAACCATAACCCTGACCCTTATTCTGACCCTGAACCTAAACCAAACCCTAACACTAGCCCTACCCATAACCCTATATCTAAACATAACCCTAATACTAGACCTAGATTAAACTTAACCATAAATCTGGCCATATCTTTAACCAAGACCTAAACAAAAATTAGCCCTGGCTCAAATGATAACCCTTAACCTAAGCCAAACACTAACCTTACCTCTAGACCTAACCAATCCTAATTCTGGCTCTAGCCCTAACCCTAACCTTAATCCAAACACAGACCCTGACATAACACTAAACCTAGCTATAAAACTGATGCTAACCGAAACTTAAACCTAACACTAGAACTAGCCATAACCGTAAACATAACCCTTACATTACCATACCACTAAAACTAGCTCTAAACCTAACACAAACCTAGCCCTAATCCTAGGCCTAAATCTAGCCCAAAGCGTAACCCTAACCCTAACCTAACCTTATCCCTTATCGTAAGCCTAACACTCATGCTAACCCTGAACCTCGTCTTAGACCTAACCCTAGATAAAACCCAAAACTGAACCCTAAACATAACCCTATCCCTATCCCTAAACCAAATCCTAATCCTAGCCCTAATCATAATGTTAACACTAGCCCTAATACTATCTCTAAATTTATCCATACCCTAAACAGAACATTAACCCTAATGATAACACTAGCTCTAATCCTAATTTTAAACATAATAATAGACCTAACCCTAAACCCAACCCTCATCATAGCCTTAACCCTAGATAAAACCCTAACACTTATCAAACTCTAACCCTAGCCCAAATCCTAACACTAACCCTAAACCTAAAACTACCCCTTAACCTAACCTGACATCTAACCCTATCCATTACCCTAACTCAAATGATAATCTTAGTCCTAATATTAACACAAACCCTAAACCTAAAACTACCCTTAAAAATAACCTAACATCTAACCCTAACCATTAACCTAACTCTAAAGATAACCTTTGCCCTAACCCTAAAACAAACCCTAACCTTAACCGTAAATCTAACCCTAGACATAATCCTAAACCTAATACTCACCCTAACACTATCCCTAGCTCAAAACCTAACCTGTACCCTAAACCAAACCCAAACTCTAATCCTAGTCCTATCCCTAACACTAACTCTAGCCCTAATCCTATCCAAAACCCTAGCCCTAACTCTAAATCTAATCCTGTTCATTACCCTAACAATAACCCTAACCCAAATGCAAACCCTAGGCCTAACCCTAACCCTATCACTAACCCTAACCCTACCAATTACCCTAATCTTATCCTGAATCTTAAATCTAAACCTATCCAATAAACCTAACCCTAATTCTAACCCTAATGCTAATTTGAGCCCTAACCCTAATAATTAACCTAACACAAACCCAAAACCTGACCCTTACCCTAAAAATGCACCTTACTCTTTACCTGGGCCTTACCCTAAACCTAACATTAGACCTAGCCATGAACCGAACCCTATAACTATCCCTAGCCATAACCCTAAACCTGACATTATCTCAATCCCTAAAACTTGCCTTAACCCTAACACAAACCCTAGCCCTCATCCTAACCCAAAATCTAGCCTTAATTCTAATACAAACATAACCCTAGACCTTAACTTAATTCTAATCATTGCCCTAGCCCTACACCTAGCTATAACCCCATCCCTTCCCCTAAACCTAACCCTAAACATAAACCTAATCTTAAACATAGCCCTAACACTAGGCCTAACCTTAACACCAATCCTAGACATATTCCTAGCCATAATTTAGCCCTAAACTTAACACTAACCCTAGCCTTAAGACTAACTCTACCTATCGCCTTAGCTCTACTCCTAGTTCTAACCCTATCGCTTACTGTAACCCAAACACTAGACCTAACCTTAGCCCTAACCCTAGTCATAGCCCTAACCTTATAATTAACCATAACTCTATATGTACCACTAAGCCTAAACTCACCCTATCACTAGCAATAACACTAAGATTAACTGTAAAACTACCCTTAACTTTATCCTTAGCCCTAAAACATAAGGGCCATAACACTAACCCTAACCCTTAACCTTAACCAAAACCTAACCCTACATCTAGCCCTAAGCCTACCCTAATTCAAATCCTATCCCCAACCCTAAAACTAACCCTGACCCTGACTCGGAACCTAACACTAACCCTAGCTCAAAACATCACTGTGAACTTAAACCTAACAATTAAACTAGGCTTAGCCCTAACCATAACCCTAAAATTACCCCTAATCATAACTCTAGTTCTAACATTAGCTGTATCCCTAATACTAGCACTAATGTTACCCAAAATTTAGCCCTAATGCGAGCCCCAACCCTAGCTTTAACCCTAACTATAAACCTAAACCAAGTCCTAACCCTTACCCTAAACCTAACCCTAAATTTAATCCTTGCAATATCCATAAACCTAACACTAACCCAAACACTAACACTAACATAACCCTAGCCCTAACTCTAGCTCTAACCTTATCCATTACCCTAACCCTAACCCTAATCCTAACCCTAATGCTAACCCTTGGCCTAACCCTAACACATTCGCTAACCCTAACCTATCCATTACCGTAAACATAACCCTAAACTTAAACCTAACCAAAACTAAACTTAGACATAACACTAACCCTAAAAGTAGCCCTAATTGTAACCCTAGTTCTCACATTAGCCATACCCTAAAGATAACACAAAACCTAGCCTAGACCTAACCCAAGCTCTAACCCTAGCTTTAACCCTAATCCTAAATCTAACCCTAGCCATAACCTTAACCCTAACCCTAGTCTTAACAGTAGTGCTAACCGTATCCCTTACCCTAAGCCAAACTATAACCCTAAAGCTACCCTTGTCCTAAATTTAATTCTTAGTCAAACCCAAAACCTAACACTATTATTAGTCCTAACCCTAATCCTCAATCTAGCTCTATCACTATCCCAAACCCTAACACTAACCCTGACCCTTAATCTGACCCTTACACTAACCATAGGTCTATACCTGGCCCTAACCCTAAACCGACCCCTAACATTGGCACTAAATCTAATCCTTACACTAACTCTAACTCTGGCCCAGCCCTATCCCTATTTCCAACCCTATCCCTTATTTTTTTTTAGTTTAAAATTTTTTTATTGGTTGTTCAAAACATTACATAGCTCATGACATACCATCTTTCATACTTTTGATTCAAGTGGGTTATGAACTCCCATTTTTACCCCAAATACAAGTTGCAGAATCACATCAGTTACACATCCACATTTTTACATAATGCCATATTAGTGACTGTTGTATTCTGCTACCTTTCCTATCCCCTACTATCGCCCCCCCCTTCCCTCCCATCTTCCATCTCTACCCCATCTGCTGTTATTCAATTCTCTCCCTTGTTCTTTCCCCGCTTTCCCCTCACCATCTCTTATATGTAATTTTGTGTAACAATGAGGGTCTCCTTACATTTCCATACAGTTTCCCTTCTCTCTCACTTTCCCTCCCACCACTCGTCTCTGTTTAATTTTAGTCTTTTCCTAATGCTCATGAGGGCTGGGATTGTGGCTCAGTGGCAGAGTGCTGGCCTCATACATGTGAGGCACTGGGTTCAATCCTCAGCACCACATAAAAATAAACAAAGATATTGTGTCCATGTATAACTAAAATAATATATATTTTAAAAAAGAAGTGAGTTATGAAAAAACAGTGTGTGTGTGTGTGTGTATTGTGTGCATATGGAGCACCCTATCCCTCATAATAACTCAAATCCTAGCCCTAACCCTAGTCCTACCCTTCGCTGTAGCCCTAAACTTAGAAATAACCCTAACTCTAAATATAACCCTAACCCTAAGCCTAAACCACACACTAACACTAGCTGTAACTCTAACGCTAATTTGAAAACTAGCCCCAACCAAAGCCCTAGCTATCAAGCAAAACCCGTGCCATTTCACTGAACCTAACCCTTAACCTAAAGCAAATCCTAACACTACAGGTAGTCCTAAATGTAGCCCTAATTCGAATCCTAACCCTAACCCTAGAATACAAACACTGACTCTGACCTTAACACTAACCCTAGCTCTGCACATCAACCTATCCTTAAACTTATTCCTCACACTAGACCTCGCCTAAACCTAACACTAAAACTAGCCCTAATCGTAATGTGAGTTCTTAAATTAGCCATAGTCCTAAACGTAACACAAAACCTAGCCATAACAAATCCAAGGTCTAACCCTAGATTTAACCCTAATCCTAACTCTGGCCCTAACCCTAACCCTATCCCTAGTCCTAATCCTAGTTAAAACTCTATTTCTTACACTTAGTCAAACCTCACCCTATTGCTACCCTAGTCCTAACCCTAATTCTATGCCTACCCCAAACCCTAACTCTATTACTAGTGCTAATCCTAACCCTCATTCTAGCTCTAAACTTAACCTAAACCCTAACTCTAACCCTGACCCTAATTCTGATCCTAACACTAAACCTAGGTTCAAACCTGACCCTAACCCTTATCCGAAAACTAACACCAGCCCTACCATTAACCCTAAACCTAAACCTAACAATAACACTAGCACTAGACCTAAACCTAATCCTAAATATAGCCATAACCCTAGCATTAGCCTAACAATAACCCTTAAGTTAATCCAAACACTAACTCTACCCCTAGACCTAACCCTAGTCCTCATTCTGGACCATGTCCTAAACCTAATCCTAACCTGAAACCTGACATTTACCCTAACAAAAACCCTAGCTCAAAACCTTATTCTATGCCAAAAACTAACCCTAACACTAGATGAACTCTAAATATAGCCATAACCATAACTCTCGCGCTTACATTACCCATATACCTAACTGTAGCCCTTAACGTCACACAAAACCTAGCCCTAATTACAGCCCTAAACCTAACCCAAAGCATAACTCTAAACCTAAACTTAGCCCTAAACCTAACCCTAAACCTCGTTCTAGCCCTAACCCTAGCTCAAACACTAAACCTTACCATAAAATAACCCTAGCCTAAACCCTAAACCTCACCCTAATTCTAGTCCTAATCCTAACTCTAACCGTAGCCCAAACCCTAGCTCTAATTCTATCCATTATACTAACAATAACCCTAAAAGTAATGCTATCCTAGCCCTTAACCTAACTGTAAATCTACCCTAGCCCAGACTGTAAATCTATCCCTAAACCTAGCCCTAAACCTAGCTCATTCCTTAACCTTACACTTAATCTAACCCTAATCTAGCCCAAGGTCAAACTCTTAACCTAATCCCAGCCTTAATCCTAACCTTAACCCAAGCCCTAACCCTAGCTTGAACTCTATCCATTACTCTAACCCTAAAGTTAACCCTAATAATAACACTAGACCAAAAGCTAAGCCTACCCTAACCCTAAACATAAACCTAACCCTAGAAATAACAGTGAATGTAACCTAACACTAACCCTAAACCTAAGATAGCTCAAATTACTTACCCTAAACCTAAACCTAAAGATAATGCTAACCTAAACCTAAAACTATCTTTAACCTGACATCTAAACCTATTACCCTAACCCTAATGATAACCCTAGCCCTAACCTTTACACTAACCATGACCATAACCCTAGGCCAAACCACAAATTAATCTTAGCCATAGCAAAATTCCTAGCTCAAACCCTAAACCGTACCCTAAACTTAATCCTAAGTGTAACCCTCACCCTAGCCCTGACCCTAACGCTAACTCTAGCCCTAATCTTAACCATTATCCTAGCACTAACCCTAGGTCTAAACCTATAAATTACCCTAACGATAACTATAACCTTAATGCTAACCCTAGGCCTGACCCTAAACCTATCACAAACCCTAACCATATCCATTACCTTAAACCGAACCTAACCCTAAACCTAACACTATCCATTACCCTAACCCTAATTCTAAACTTAATGCTAATTTGAGCCTTAACACTAAAACTTAACCCAAAACCAAAGCCTGACCCTGACCCTAATAATACCCCACATCTTAAATTGACCCTTTCCCTAAAACTAACACTTTAATTTGACCTTGCCATAAACGTAATCCTAAAAATACCAGTAACTATAAACCTAGACCTGACATTAGTCCTAGCCCTAATTGTTACCTTAAACCTAACACAAAACCTAACCCTAATCCTAGCCTTAAATCTAGCCTTAATCCTAAACCTAACCATAACCCTATCCCTAACCATAAAGCTAATAATAAAACTAGCACTAACCCAAATCATAGCACTAAAACAAGACCGAGCAACAGGCCTAACACAAAACTTATCTTAAACCAAAACTTAGCACTACACCTAGATCTAATACTAGCCCTAATTCAAGTCCTAAACATAATCTTAAAATTAAACCTTTACCTGACTTATATCCTAACACTCATCTAGTTCAAAACACCACCCTAAGCCTAAACCTACCATAATCCTATCCCTAGACTTAACCTTAAACCTAGCCCTAACCCTAGCTCAAAACCTAACTTTTATGGTAAACCTAAACCTAACCCTAACATGATATTAGACTTAGCACTAATCCTAGCCCTGAATCTAAAATGAACACTATCCCTCATCCTAGTCCTAACCCTAGCCTTAATCATAACCTTAACTCCAACTCTAGCTCTAACCTTAACTCTAACCCTCACCCTACATCTAAACCTAGCTAAAACACCATTCATTATCCTAAACTTAAACCTAACCCTATCCCTATCGCTAGGGCTTAATTAAACACTAACCCTAGTCCTCATCCTAGCCCTAATTTAACCCTATCTGAAACCCTAAATCTAATTTTAGCCCTGTCACTAATTTTAACTCTCACACTAGCCCTAACCCTAATGCTAATCCTAAAACTAGCCCTAACACTAGCCCTAGCCCTAGAACTAAACAGAACGATATCCCTAACCCTAATCCTTAACCAAAACCAAATCATTACCCTAACCCTAGCCCTAATTTGAGTTTTAATCCAAACAATACAACTAACCCTAACCCTGACTCTGACCATAACACTAACTCTAGCTGTAACATAACCCTAATCCTAAACCTAAACCTAAGACTAGACATAGCCCTAACTCTAACCCCAAATATAGCCTAAAACATAAACCTGGTCCTTACATTAGCCATAACCCTAACTCTAGCACTAAGTTAACACAAAACCTAGACCTAATCTGAGCCGTAACCCAAGTTTTAACCCTAATCCAAAACTAACCCTAGCCCTAATCATAAACATAACCCTAGCCCTAAACCTAGCTCTAACCCTATCCATTGCCATAAACAGGACCCTAACTCTAATGCTAAACCTACTCTTAAACCTAACCCTATCCCTAATCCTAACCCATTCCATTACCCTAACCAAAACCTAGACTCTAAACCTCACCCTATCATTAACATAACACTAACCCTAATGCTAATTTGAGCCCTAACTTTAAAACTTAACCTATCCCAAACCCTAACCCAGAGCCTGACTGTAAAAATAGTTCTAGCTATAAACCTGACCCTAACCCTTAAACTAACCCTTACACTACATGTAGCCATAAACCTAACACTAAAACTATCTTTAACCATAACCCAAGACCTGATATTAGCCCTAGCCCTAATCCTAGCCCTAAACATAAAACAAACCCTAGCCCTCATCCTAGCCCTAAACCTAGCCCTAATCATAACACTATCCTTAACCATAGCCCTAACCTAATTCTAACACTCACCCTCCCACTAAACCTAGTTAAAACACCATCCCTTAGCCTAATCTTAATCCTAACCCTAACCCTAAAAACACTAGACCTATGCTGAACAGTAACCCTACCCCTAATCATAGCCCTAATTTAACCCTATTCATAATTCTAACACTAACCAAAGACCTAAGACAAACTTTAACTCTCACACTAGCCCTATCCCTAGTTCTAACCATATCCCTTAACTTAACCCTAACCCTAGCCCTAAACATAGCCATAAATCTAGGCAGAACACTTGCCTAATCCTTATTTCTAGTCCTAACCCTAGATCCAACTCTAACTCTAACTCGAACACTAATCCTAAGCCTAAGCCTAACATTAATACTAGCACTAACCCTAACACTACTCATGAAACTAACCCTAACCCTAACCCTAGCAGTAAAACAAAACTGAGTAATAGCCCTAACACTAAATCTTAACTTAAACCAAATCCTAATACTACAGCTAGACCTCACCCTAGCCCTAATTTGAGTGCTAACCTTAACCTGAATACTAACCCTGACTCTGACTCATATCCTAAGACCCACTCTTGCTCTAAACACCACCCTAACCTTAAACCAAACCCTTACAATAACCCTAGCCTTATTTGGAATCCTAACCCTAACTCTAAAACTAACTCTGACCCTGATTATTAACCTAACACTAACACTCGCTCTAAACATCACCCTAACCTTAAACCTAATCCTAACACTAGATGTTTAACCCCTAACCATAACCCCAAAGTTCACCCTATTTGTAACACTAGTTCTTACATTAGCCGTTGCCTAACCCTAAACCTAACACAAAACTAGCCCTAATCTGAGCCCTAAACCTAGCTTTAACCTAACCCTTGCTCTATTCCAAGCCCTAACCCTAATGCTAACCCTAATCTTTAACCTAACACAAACGCTAACCCCATTACTAGTCCTAACACTAGCACTCATTCTAGCTCTAACCATAAACCAAATCCTAACCCTAACCCTGACCCTTATTCTGACCCTAAAACTAATTGTAAATCTAAACCTGAACTTAACCCTAAACTGAACCCTAATAGTAACCCGCCCGGTTAACTTATACCTAAACCTAACCCTAACACTAGCACTAGACCTAAACCTAATCATAAATCTAGCCATAACTCGAACACTAGACCTAATGAAAAACCTAGACATAGCCCTAACAATAACCTTAGCCTAAGCCAAACAGTAATTCTTCCCCTAGACCTAATTCTGGATTTAATTCTAACCATAACACTAACCTGAACACTGACCCTGACACTAACAGTAACCCTAGCTCTAAACACGACCCCAATGCTAAACCTAACTCTAAAACTATACCTAGCCTTAACATTAACCCTAAAACTAGCCTGAATCATAGCAAGTTCTTACATTAGCTGTAGCCCTACCCTATTGCAAAACCTAGCCCTAATCCAAGGTCTACCCTAGCTTTAACCCTAAAGCTAATCCAAATCCTAACCATAGCCCTAAGCCTAAGCCTAAGCCTAAGCCTAGACCTAATCCGTAGCAGAATCCCAGCCCTAACCCTAGCTCTAACCTAACCATTACTCTAATGATAACCCTAACCCTTATGCTAATCCTAGGCCAAAACCTAAAACTATACCTAAACTTAACCCTATAAATTACTCAACACTTAACCTGAACCCTAAACCTATCATTACACTATCCTTAACAATAATGCTAATTCGAGCCCAAAACCTAAACCTTAACCTAACAAAAACCCTAAACCTGACCCTAACTCTAATAATACCCTAGCTCTAAACTTTACACTAACCATAAACCTAACCCTTAAAATAGACCTAGTTATAAACCTAACCATAAACTATCCCTAACTGTAACCCTAGATCTTACTTTTGCCCTAGCTCTAATCCTACTTGTACACCTAACACAAAAACTTAGCCCATATCCTAGACATAAACTTTACCTTAATCATAAACCTAACACTTACCCTAATTGTAAACCTCACACTAGCCATAAAACTAGCTGTAATCCCAAACCTTACCCTAAACCTAACTGTAACCCTAAACCTAATATTAACCCTAGCCCTAAACCTAGGCCTAACCATAACACTAACCCTTGCCCTAAGACTAACTCTAACTCTCGCCCTAGCCCTATAGCGAGTTCTATACCAATCCCTTACCATCACCCTAAACCAAGCCCTAAACTTAGCCCTAACCCTAGTCCTATCTTTCACCCTAGCTCAAACCCTAGATCTAAACCTAACTCTAAATCTAACCCTAAACCTAAGCCTAAACCTCACACTAACACTAGCCCTAACCCTATAACTAATCCTAAAACTAGCCCTAACCATACCACTAGCCCTAAAACAAAACCGAGTCACAGCCCTAATCCTAACCCTTAACCTAAACCAAACCCTAACTTTACAAGTAGTCCTACACTTATCTCTGATTCCAGTCTTAAATCTAACCTGAAAAGTAATAAGGACACTGACTCTGAACCTAACACTAAATCTAGCTCTAAATATTGTCATAACCATAAACCTAACCCTAACACTAGACCTATCCCTAATGTTAACCCTATAACTAGTGCTAACCATAACCCTACTTCATACATTACACGTATCCTTAACCCTAGCCATAACCCCACCCAAAACCTAGCATTAATGTGAGTCCTAAATCTAGCTTTAACCCTAAACTTAAACCTAACCCTAACCTAAAAAAAGCCCTAATCCTATACATATCCCTAGCCCTAATCTTAGGTCTAACCCTATCCATTACCCTAATGATAACCCTAACCCTTATGCTAAACATTAGGCCTAACCTTAACCCTATCCATTACACTAAACCACATCTAAACCCTAAACCTAACTCTGTCATTAACCCTCACCCTAAACCTAATGCTAATTCAAGCCCTAAACCTTACCTCTAACATAATCCAAACCCTAAATTTGAACCTGGTACTAATAATAACCCTAGCTCTAACCCTAACCCTTACCCTAAACCTAACCCTTACACTAGACCAAGCCATAAACCTAACACTAAATCTATCCCTAACTACAACCCTAGACGTGGCATTAGCCTTAGCCCTAATACTAGCCCTAACCCTAACACAAACATTAGCCTTCCTTCTAGCCCTAAGACTTCCTTAATCATAACCCTAAACCTAACCCTAGCCCTAACCCTAATACTAACCCTCGCCCTACCCCAAAACTTAGCTATAACCCACTCCCTTACCCTACATATAACCCTAACTATAAACCTAACCTGAGGTCTCAAACTAATACTAAACCTAGCCCTAATTTAACCCTATCCCTAAACATAACCCTAGCCCTAGCCCTACGACTAACTCTAACTCTCAAACTAGCCTATCACTAGTTCTAACCCTATCCCTTACCATAACCCTAACCCTAACCCTGAACCTAGTCCTAAACCTTGCCCTATCCTTAGTCCTAGCCCTAACCATAGATCAAATCCTAACTCTAAACCTAACCCTAACCTGAAGCCTAAGCCGAACCATTATAAATACATTTATATTTAGATTCCATATCTATAGATGTTGGCTTCAATTATTATTTAGAATATAGTCATTAGTTTCATAAACTGATGAGAACTGATGATCAGGGGTAATATGCTATGTTAAGGTGGAAAGGAGTGAGGGTATGAGAATAATCTATCTTAGTAAATTGGAGGAGAACTGAAATGAATAGACAAGGGTAATTTATAGAAGAATGTATAAATTCAAATTTATTATCAGTATTCATAATATTACCCTATGTATAAATACTAAAAGTTGGGAGGTTGAAAGTGGGATAGAGGGAGGAAGAAAAAAGAAGAAAAAAAAAACAAGAAAGAAAGATAGGGAGAATGAAAATAATATAAAAGGGTGTGAGGTGGGCCTATGCAATTCCTCTATATTAAACAATTCTGCTGATTCAGTTCTTAAAGTCCAATTTCATGCAAAGTTCTTGGTTTCACATATGTTGAGATTGTGAGGGCCAGAGGGGGAAGGGTAGAGGAGAATAGATGAAAAGAGCGAGAATAGAAAAGTCTCTCAGAACTCTGTTTTCTTCCAGTAGGTTGAGTTGTCTATTCCTAGCTTGAGTCTCTGTGATAAGGGTGGTGGAGGTAGCCAATTTGAGATTGCTTGAGCTTCTACCTGGAGCCTCCCTACTCTTAGTCTCTGAGTTGGAAACCAGGTACCTGTACAGTGCTGTTCTGCATTGATTGCTCCTCCCCCCCAAAAAAAATCTTGTGAGAAAAATCTTGAGTTATCACAGCTTGAGGTAGGGGAGTTGGAAACCGGGTACCTGAGCAGCCGCAGAACTCAGCTGGTAGCCACGGTCATTGACAGATGGTGAGTAAGGTTTTCCAAGATGCATTCCATCTGTTACCTGTGTAGGGTGTTTGGTGAGGTAGGTGGTGCTGGGGTGACCTTTAGCCATGTCCAAAGCTTTGCCTGGTGACTCACAAGCAAAGCCTCTGTGTTCTGTGCTACCTGTCCTCTGCGCCTAGATCACCTGCACAGCAGAGACTTCTGTCTGAGTCAAGAGTGAAACCGCAGCCAAGACTTCCCTCTGCACCAAGAGCAAACACATGGCTGAGACTTCCGTCTGAGCTGAGAGCACATGTGCAGCTGAGACTTCCTTCTGTGCAGAGAGCTCATGCGTGGCCGAGACTTCCGACTTCCCAGTGAACCAAGAGCAAGAACACAGCCAAGCCTTCCATCTGCTCAGAGAGCTCCAGAGTGGCCCTAGTTTTCTTCAAATTTCTATGATATTAGGCAAGGCAAGTGTGAGGGTTAGGGCTAGGACTAAGGTTAGGATTAGGCTTAGAGGTAGTTTTAGAGCTACATTTAGGGCTAGGTTTTGGGAGGAGGTTTATGGCTAGTGTTAGGAGTATAGGTAATGTAAGAACTAGGATTATGGTTATGGCTAGTTTTAAGGTTAGGGTTATGGATAGGTCTAGTGTTAGGGAAAGTTTGGGTTAGTATAAGCTTTAGAGCTAGTGTTTGTGTTAGGGTAAGGGTCAGTGTTCAGGTTAGCATTGGATTTACAGTTAGGAGCACAATTTTACTAGGGTTAGTTCTAGGGGTATTGTTAGTCATTGTGATAGATTAATGGTTATTGTTAGTGCTGTAGCGAGGTTTTTGTTTAGGGCTATGGCTAGAGTTATGGCTATATATAGGATTAAGTTTAGGTCTAGTGTTAATGTTATGGTTAGATTTAGTTATACGTTTACCTATAGGGCTAGTGTTAGTGTTTGGTTTAGGGTTAGGGTCAGGCTTAGACCTAGGGTTAGTTTTAAGGTCAGAATAAGGGTCAGGGCTAGGCTTAGGGTTTGGCTTAGGGTTAGACATAGAATGAGGCCTAGGGATAGGACTAGTAATAGAGTTAGGGTTTGGGGTAGGCTAAGGATTAGGGTTAGGACTAGGGTAGCATTAGGGTGAGGGTTGGCATAGGGTACGGGATAGGGTTAGAGCTAGGGTTAAGGTTAGGGTTAGTGTTAGCATTAGGGTTAAAGCTAGGGTTAGGGTTCACATTAAGGCTAAAATTGGTGTTAGGTTTAGGACTATTGTTAATGTAAGACCTGGCATTATGATTAGGGCTAGTTTTAGGATTAGGGTTAGGGCTAGGTTTACTGTTCGGGTTAGGTTTAGCATTAGGTTGATGTTTAGATCTAAGGTTAGTTTTAGGATCAGAGTTAGGGTCATTATTAGTTGTACAGTGAGGTTTAGGACTTAAATTAGGGCTAGGGTAAGGGCTAGGCATAGTGTTAGGGTTTGGTTTAGGTTAAGGTTTAGGATTAGAGCTGTAGCTCAGTTTTGCTTGAATGCTATGTCTATGGTGAGGGATAGTTTTCAAATTAGCATTAGGATTAGGGCTAGTGTTAGGGTGAGGTTTAGGTTTTAGGTTAGGTTTAGACTTAGAGTGAGGGTTAGATATAGGTTTATGGCTAGGGCTAAGTTTGGGACTAGGGTTAGGGCTAGGCTTTGGATCATGGTAAGGGGAAAATTTAGAACTAGGGCTAGGCCTAGGGCAAGAGTTAGAGTTAGTCTTAGGGTTAGGGGTATGATTAGATTTAGGTTTAGGGCTAAATTAGGGCTAGGATTAGAGCTAGGTTTAGTATTAGGGCGAGGCCTTGGTTTAGGGCTAGGTTTAGAATTAGGTTTAAGGTTCGTTATAATATTATACCTAGGTTAAGGTCTAGGGTGAAGGTTCACTTTAGGGTTAGGCCTAGTGACAGGGTTAGGGTTCAGATTAAGGATAGTTTTAGGGCCAGGATAAGGGCTTTATTTTTTTAGCATAAGGGCTAACATAAGGCCTAGGGCTAATGTTAGGTCTAGGGTTATGGTTAGGGATAGTTTCAGGGTTAGTTTTATGGCTATGTATAGTGTAATGGTTATGTTGAGGGTTAGGTTCACTTTTGGAGATAGGGGTATTATTAGGGTCAGGGTAATGGTTAGGGTTTGTTTAGATTAAGTTTTAGGGTTAGGGCTCAAATTAGGTTAGGATTATGTTTATGGTTATGATAATGGATATGGTTAGGTTTAGGGTTCAGTTTAGGTTTATGGTAATGAATAGGGTTAGGGTTATGGATAGAGTTATGGTTATCCTAGGATTAGTATTACGGTTAGGGTTAGGGTTAAGGTAATTGATAGGATTAGAGCTAGAGTTAGGGCTAGGGTTATGATTAGGATTAAGGCTAGGGTTAGGATTAGGTTTAGAGCTAGGTTAGGGTTAAATTTAGTGTTAGGGTTAGGGTTAGGTCTAGGTTTTAGATTAGGTTAGGGTTAGGGTAGGGCTATGGCTTTTATAAGAACTAGGGTTACGATTAGGGCTTGTTTTAGGGTTAGGGTTAGGGCTAGGTCTAGTGTTAGGGTTAGGTTATGATTAGAGTGATGATTTGAAATAGGGTTAGTGTTAGGGTCAGAGTCAAGGTCAGTGTAAGTTTTAGGGTTAGGGATAAATAAGGCTAGAGTTATGGGTAGGTTTAGGGTTAGGTTTTGTGTAAGGGTTGCTGCAGTCAGGCTGCAGCAAAATAACCAGCTGGTGACAAGCAACTTGTGTAGATTGATACTGCAGGAGTGGGAGCCTTTTATTGTAGGACAGGAGGGGTATATATATATTCCACACAGCTTATCTTAATTAACATAAACTAGATACAGAAGTCAACCAATAAGGAATCTCCAAACTTAATGGCTCACTGGCGTTACTTCACAAACCACTCCCTCTGGCAAAATGCCAGGCACCATCTTGACTTTTTTACAGACCCTAACATTTCCCCCCTTTTGTTTAATTTAAATAACGACCATAGTGGTTTTTACACAAACACCAAAATAATCTGCTACAAGCAGAAGGGGAGGGTTTAATTTAAATTGGGTATACAGCTGTTGAGGATTGTTTTAATATGTGAACAAATAAGGAGGTTAACAGATCTGTTTGTTTACATTCACCTTTCCTTTTCATTATATTTAATAATTCTGTTCAGGATAATATAAATTGTTCAGAAAATTGTTTTCTTAGTACCTGTTGGAATGTTACATAATTTTTTTTGCATCATTGCCAGAATTCCTATCTTCATCCAAGTGCTGGTGAAGACAAAGATGAAACCAAACTACAGCTTCTTCGATAGCTATCACAGTACACTGTATAAACTGATGCATCAATGAATAATAACTCAACAAGTAATGCTCAATCAAGGAGTCAATTTACTTTGGGAGGAAATGGACATATTGATAGATTCCTCCACTTTGAACTGCTTGCAGAATTTGCCTGGACTATGTATCACTTGTATACATTGTGAACTTATCACTTGTATATGTTGTGAACTATCTGTTGGTACAGCGAATTGTGGTAGTGCTGGCGTATCTTTGCTAATGGTGTCACCGGTGGTACAATTTTTCCAAAGGAGCCATCAATTGGTTTGGTGTCGTGGCATTTCTGTATCCTCCTCCCTTCTGCTAGTGATGGTCTAAAATTTGAGGGCCAACAGAGGTGAGGCAAAGAACCTCACCCCCCCCACTGGTTCAAAGGCCAAATTTGGGGGCCAACAGAGGTGAGGCAAAGAACCTCACCCCCCCACTGGTGCATAGGCCTATCCACAAGTATGGCTGTATGCTGGACCGGTAGTCAGTGATGGGTATGATCCAATTGCAGTGGTACCAACCTAAGACAGGAGGCTGACGCCTAGAGGTCATCTCATCCGATGATGGGTAAGGACCATATGTTGTATTGGACAACCTAACAGGCACAGTCCCTAAGCCACTTTGCTTGTTGCTTAATTAAACAAAAGGGGGGAGATGCTGAGAGCCATAGCCAAGTAGGAATGACGCATGGCATTTTTGGTTGAAAGGTGATGCCAGCAAGCCATTGAGATGATATGATTATGTTAAGATCTGCATTCAACTGGATATTAGACCCCTGATGTATGCCTCGGCCTGCTACTTTGGAGCTCTAGCGGGACTCCCTGAGAGTTTCCATTGGTTGGGGAAGTGCAGTAGGAGGGATTTCCAGAGGAGGGATTTGCCTGATGGAGTAGTGGGCCACGTGGCGTGGTTCAGCATTTTTACCCGAGAGCGTATGTGGAGTGTGCTGGTGGAGTTCAGATACAAAGTTTGTTCCTGCTTGAGTGGCTCGTGATTTTGTGCCCAGCCAGACTGCGGCAAGGGTTAGGGCAAGAATTAGGGCTAGGTCTAATGTCAGGTCTGAGATTACAGTTAGGTTAGTGTTAGGGTTAGGGCTAGGGCTCATTTTTGTTTTAGAGCTACAGCTAGGTTTAGAACTAGTTTTAGGATTAGCAATAGTGTTAGGGCTAGTGGTAGGGTGAGGCTCAGGCTTAGGGTTAGGGTTATATTTAGAGTTATGATTAGATCTAGGCTAGGACTTGGGCTAGGTTTAGGGTTTAGTTTAGGGCTAGTGTTAGGGTTATGGTAACACAGTTAGTACTAGAAATAGGTCTAGGGCGAGAGTTAGAGTTCGTCTTAGGGGTAGGGTTAGAGTTAGGGTTATGATTAGCATTAAATTAGGGCTAGGATTAGAGCTAGGGTTAGGGATAGGGTTAGCGTTAGTGTTAGTGTTGGATTAGGGTTAAGATTAGTGTTAGGGGAAGGGATGTGGTTATACCTAGGTTCAGAACTAGGGCGCCGGTTGAAATTAGGGATTGGGCTAAGGTTAGGTTCAGGTTAGGATTAAGGCTAGGTTTAGGGCTCCAATGAGGGCTTGGGTTTGTGTTACGTTTAGGGCGAGAATTAGGTCTATGGATAATGTCAGTTAGGGTTCCGCTTAGGGATAGTGTTAAGGTTAGGTTTATGGCTAGGTCCATTGTAAGGGTTAGGTTTCGGGAAAGGGTCCAGGTTAAAGCTAGGTGTATTGTTAGGGTACTTGTCTTGTTTAGGGTTTGGTTTAGGTTATGGATTAGGTTTAGGGCTTGATTTAGCATTAGGGATAGGGATTGGGTTAGAGTAATTAATAAGGTTAGGTTTAGTGTTCCAGTTAGTTTTAGGAAATGGATAGATTTAGTGTTAGAGATAGGTTTAGAGTTAGGCCTACGGTTAGCATTTGGATTAGGCTTATGTTTAGGGTAATAGATAGGTTTAGGGCTAGGGTTATGGTTAGGATCAGGGCTAAGGTTAGGGTTAGGGTTAAGCCTAGGGTTAGTGTTAATGCTAGGTTTAGGGTAAGCATTAGGGTTTGAGCTATGTTTAGGGCTAGTGCAATGGTTAGGGTTAGTGTGACATCTAGTTTTAGGGTTAGGGTTAAGTTTAGAGCTAGGTTTAGCATTAGGGTTAGGGTTTTGTTTAGGGTAATGGATAGAGTTAGAACCAGGTTTGGCCTTGGTTATGGTTAGTATTAGGACTAGGATTAGGGTTGGGGTTAGGTCTAGATTAATTTTTTGGCAAAGGTTAGTGTTTGAGCTAGGGTTAAGTCAAGGGTTCGGGTTAGGGTTAGGTCTAGGGTTAGGGTTAGGGTTACACTTAGAGCTAGGTTTTGTGTGAGGTTCAGGGCTAACATTAGGGATATATGTAATGTAAGACCTAGAGTTAGGGTTATGGCTAGATTTTGGGTTAGTATAAAATTTAGAGCTTGGATTTGTGTTACAGAAAGGGACAGTGTTTTGGTTAGGGTTATGGCCAGAATTAGGACTAGGTTTAGATCCAGAGGTAGAAGTTGTGTTTGGGTTAGGTTAAGGGTTATTGTGAAGGCTAAGGCTAGGTTTTTCTTTAGGTCTAGAGCTAAAGTTAAGGCTAAATTTTGAATTAGGTTTAGATCTAGGGATAATGGTAGGGTTAGGTTTAGGTATAAGGTTACCAGTAGGGCTAGTGTTAGTGTTTGGTTTAAGGTTATGGTCAGGTTTAGACCTCTGGTTTGTGTGATGGTCAGAATAATGGTCATGGTTAGGTTTAGGGTTTTGGTAAGGGTTAGAGCTAGAATTAGATCTAGGGTTAGGACTATTTATAGGGTTAATATTTGTTTAGCCTAAGAATTAGGAATAGGTCTAGGGTTACCATTAAGTTTAGGGTTTTCCTTAGGGTAATGGATAGGGTTAGACATAGGTTTAGGGCTAGGGTTATGGTTTTGGTTAGGGTTAAAGCTAGTTTTAGCTACACTCAGATTAGGGCTAGTTTTTGTGTGAGGTTTAAGACTAGGGTTAGGGCAATGACAAATATAAGAACTA
Organism: Marmota flaviventris; assembly: GCF_047511675.1. Taxonomy (NCBI): domain Eukaryota; kingdom Metazoa; phylum Chordata; class Mammalia; order Rodentia; family Sciuridae; genus Marmota; species Marmota flaviventris. The sequence continues at coordinate 157,907 of NW_027287790.1, read as the reverse complement.
GGGTTACAATTAGGATTAGTTTTATGGTTAGGTTAGGGGTAGGTCAGTGTTAGGGTTAGGTTTAAAGTTAGATTGATATTTATAGCTAGAGATAGTGTTAGGATATGAGTCAGGTCAGTGTTAGTTTTATGGTTAGTTTTAGGACTCGAATTTAGGGCTAGGGTTACTGTTAGGGTTAGGTTTAATTTAGGGTGCTGTTTAGAGCTAGGATGAGTGTTAGGATATGAGTCAGGTTCCGGGTTATATTTAAGGTTAGGATTAGGATTTGAATTAGGGCTAGGGTTAGTTCTAGGTGTAGTGCTAGTGTTTGGTTTAAGTTAAGGTTTAGTGTTAGGCCTGTTGCTCAGTTTTGTTTTAGTGCTATTGTTAAGGTTAGGACTAGTTTTATGATTAGCTTTAGGGTCAGGGCTAGGATGATGGTTTGGGTTTTGATTAAGGCTGGGTTTAACACTAGGATTAGGGATAGGTTTTGTGTTAGGTTTAGTGCAAGAATTAGGGTTATGGCTAATGTCAGGTCTAGGTTTACAGTTAGGGAGAGTCTTAGGGTTAGGTTTATGGCTAGGTCAACTTTAAGTGTTGCATTTAGAGAAAAGGTCAGGTTTAGAGCTAGGCATATTATTAGGGTCATGGTCAGGCTTTGGGTTTGGGTTAGGATAAGGTTTAGGTTTAGGGCTCAAATTAGCATTAATGTTAGAGTTAGGGTTAGGGTAATGGATATGGTTAGGAGTAATAGATATGGTTTTGGTTTGTCATAAGTTTAGGGTTAGGCCTAGAGTTAGCATTAGTATTATGGTATCATTAGGGTAATTTATAGGGTTAGACCTAGGGTTAGGGCTAGGGTTATGGTTAGGATTAGGGCTTGAATTAGGTTTAGGGTCAGGGTTAGAGCAAGCGAGGTTTAGAGTTAGGATTAGGTTTTGGAAATTGTTCAGGGTTAGATCTAGGGTTAGTGCTAGGGTAAGGTTAGTGCTAGGGTTATGGTCATAGTTAGTGTTAGGGTTAGGGCTATGGTTATCATTAGGGTGTAGGTAATAGATTTTGATGTCAGGTTAGAGTTAAGGATAAGTTTAGGTTAGAAACCTAACCCTAATGCTAATTTGAGGCCTAACCCTAAACCTTATCCTAAACCAAACCCTAAACTGGAGTCTGACCTTAATAATACACTTAGCTCTAATCCTGACCTTTACTCTAAACCTAACTTTCCACTAGACCTAACAGTAAACCTAAAGTTTACACTATTCCTAACCATAACCTTAGACCTGACATTAGCCCTAGCCCTAATCCTAGCTCTAACCCCAACATAAACCCTAGCCCTCATCCTAGCCCTAATCCTAGCCTTAATCCTAACCTGAACACTCACCCTTTTCCTATACCTAATTTTAACCCTCTCCCTAGCCCTGAACCTAGCCATAACCTCACCCTTTCACTTAAAACTCACCATAACCCTAACACTAACATTAACCCTAATTCTAGCCCTAAAAATGTGTCTAACCCTAAACCTAAACCTAGTGCTAATCTAGCCCTAATTTAGCCCGAACCCTAAGCAAATCCCTAACTCTAGCCCTAAGAATACCTCTAACTCTCAACCTAGCCCTATTTTTATTTCTAAACCTGTCCATTACTGTAACCCTAACACTAGCCCTAACCTTAGCCCTAACCTTAAATCAAACCATAATTCTAAATTTAACCCTAACCTTAAGCCTAAACCTCACCCTACCACTAGCTGAACACTATCGCTAATCATAAAACTAACCCTAACCCTAGCCCTAGCCTTAAAACAAAACCAAGCCATTACCCTAAACCTAAACCTAACCTAAATCAAACCCTAACCCTACAACTAGCCATAACCCTAGCTCAAATTTATGTCCTAGAACTAAAACTAACCCTTACAATGACTCATATCCAAACACTAACCTTAGCTATATATATATATATATATATATATATATATATATATATATATATATATATATATCCCCCTAACCATAAAGAAAATGCTAACACCATTCCTAGCCCAAAACCTAACCCTAAAACTAACCCTAATAATAACCCTAGCTCTTACATTAGCTATAGTCCTAACCCTAGCCCTAACCCAAAAACAAAAATAGCCCTAATCTGAGCCCTAAAACAAGATTTAACCCTAACCCTAAACCTAGCTCTAAACCTAGCTGTAACCCTATCCCTTATCCTAAGCCAAACCCTATCCATAATGCTAACCCTAGTCCTAATAGTAATCCTTAGCCTAAATCAAACACTAACCCTATTACTAGTCCAAACCCTAGCCCTCATTCTATCTCTAAACCTAACCCAAAACCTAACCCTAATCTTCACCCTTATTCTGACCATGACACTAATTATAGGTCTACACCTGACCCTAACCCTAAACTAAACCCAGAAACTAGCCCTGCCAGTAAATTTTACCTAAACCTAACCCTATCACTACCCCTAGACCTAAACCTAATCCTAAATCTACTGATAACTCTAGCCCTAGACCTAAACAAAAACTTAGTCCTAGCCCTAACAATAACACTTAACTTAAACCAAACAATAACACTACCTCTAGACCTAACACTACTCCTGATTCTGGTTTTCACCCTAACTCTAATCAGAACACTGACCCTGACACTAACACTAAACCTAGCTCTAAAACTGACTCTAAACCAAAATCTAAACCTAACACTAGACCTAGCCATAACCCTAACCCTAAAAATATCCCTAATTAGAACCCTAGATTTTATATTACCCATAGCACTAAAGCTAGACCTAAACCTAACACAAAACCTAGCCCTAATCCAAGGCCTAAACTTACCCTAAGCATAACCCTAACCCTAAACCTATCCCTAACCCTAAGCCTAACCCTCACCTTAGACCTAAGCATAGCTCAAAGCCTAACTTTTGGCCTAAACCTAACCCTAGGCTTATCCCTAATAATAACCCTAACCCTAGTTCTAACCCTAACCCTAACTCTAACCCTAACCCTATACATTACCCTTATGATAACCCTAATCCTAATGCTAACCCTAGGCAGAACCCTAACCCTATCGAAAACCCTAAATCTCTCCATTACCCTAAACCTACCCTGAAACCGAAACCTAACCATATTCATTACCCTAAACGTAACTCTAACCCTAATGCTCATTTGAGCCTTATCCTTAAATCTTAACCTAATACAAACCATTACCCTGACCCTGAACCTAAAAGTACACCTAGATCTAAAACTGACCCTTACCCTAAACTTAACACTTACAGTAGACTAAGACATAGACCTAATTACAAATCTACTCCTAAATGTAACACTATACCTGACATTATCCCTAGCCCTAATTCTAGACCTAACCCTACAACAAACCCTAGCACTCATCCTAGCCCTAAAACCTAGCCTTAATCAAAACTGTAACCCTAAACCTAGTCCTAATCCTAATTATAACCCTCACACTACCTCTAAACCTAGCTATAATACATCCCTTACCCTAAACCCTAAACCTAGTCCTAGTGCTAGGAGTAAGCTGAACATTAACCCTAATTCTAAACCTTGCACTGATTTAGCTCTATCCCTAAAACTAACCATAACCCTAGCCCTAAGACTAACTCTAACTCTCGCCCTAGCCTTATCCCTAGTTCTATCCTTATCATTTACCATAACCCTAAACCTAGCCCTAACCCTTGCCCTATCATTAGATCTAGCCCTAACCCTAGATCGAACCCTAACTCCAAGTCTTAACATAACCCTCAGCCTAAACCTAACAAAAACACTAGCCCTGACCCCACCGCTAATCATATAACCTAGGACTAAAACAAAACTGAGAAATAGAGGATGAGGATATGACTCAAGTGGTTGCACATTCACCTGGCATGTGTGGGGTGCTGGGTTTGATCCTCAGCAACAATAAAAATATAATTATAAAAAAGATGTTGTTTCCAGCAAAACTAAAAATATACAAATATTTAAAAATTCTCTCTCTCTCTCTCTCTCTCTCTCTCTCTCTCTCTCTCTCTCTCTCTCTAAAAAATGAGCAATATTCCTAACCTTAAACCTTAACATAATCCAAACCCTAACACTACACCTAGACCAAACCCAAGCCCTAATTCGAGTCCTCATAATAACTTTAATTTAACCCTGACCCTGAATCATATCCTAACACTCACCCTAGGTCTAAACACCATCCTAAACTTAAACCGAACCTTAACAGTAACCCTAGCCTTAAATTAAGTCATAACCCTAACCTTAAAACTAACCTTGAGGCTGACTCATACCCTAACAGTCACACTAGCTCTAAAGAACACCCTAAACTTAAACTTAACCCTAACAGTAATCCTAGCCTTTATTTGAGACCTAACCCTAACCCTAAAACTAACACTGTCTCTGAATCATATCCTAATACTAACCTAGCTATAAATATCACCCTAACATTAAACCTAACCCTAATACTAGACCTACACCTACCCCTAACCCTAATTGTAACCCTAGTTCTTATATTATCCATTGCCATAATATTAGCCCTAACCCTAACCCCAAAATTAGCCCTAATCTGAGCTCTAAACCTAGATTTAACCCTCACCCTAACCTTAACTCTAGCCCTAACCCTAGCTCTTAGCCAACCCCTTACCCAAAGTGAAACCCTAACCCTAATGGTAACTCTAGACCTATCCCTAATCCTTAAGCTAACCAAAACCCTAACTATTAATAGTCATAACCCTATCCTCACTCTATCTCTAACACTATTCCAAACCCTAATGTTAACCCTGACCATTTTTTTCACCCTAACAGTAATCCTAGGTCTAAACCTGGCCCTAACCCTAGACCAAACCCTAACACTAACCCTAGACATAAACCAAATACTAAATCAAGCCTTAACTATAGCCCTAGACCTAAACAAAAGCTTATCCCTAGCCCTTAAAGTAACCCTTAACCTAACACAAACATTAACCCTACACCTAGACCTAAACCTAGTTCTAATTCTGGCTGTAACCTAATTCAAACTCTAACCCAAACACTGAACCTGCCTTTAAGAGTAAACCTACCTCTAAACCTGACCCTAACAAAAATCTCAACCTACCACTAGACCTAGCCAAAATCCCAACCCTAAAACTAGCCCTAATCATAACCCTAGCTCTTACATTACCCACAGCCCTAACCCTAGGCCTAAACTAACACAAAACCTAGAGCTAATCCTAGGCCTAAGCATAACCCTAACCCTAACCTAACACTTGATTAGGCCTAACCATAGCTCAAAGCCTAACTCATCCTAAACATAAAACTACACCTATCCCTAAATATACCCCTAACACTAGCCCTAATCCTAAACTCAACTCTAGCCCTAAACTTAGCTCTAAACCTACCCATTACCCTAAAACTAACCCTAAATCTATTGATAAACCTAGGCCTAACCCTAACCCTAAACCTAACCAGAAAACTAACACTAGACCTAACCCTAAACCTCACACTCAACATAGACCTAACTCTAGCTCAAACCCTAACCCTTACCATAAACCTAAACATAACCATAGCCCTAAACCTAAACCTAAACCTCAATCTAACACTAACCATAAACCTGTGCCTATATCTAACCATATCCATTACTCTAACCCTAACCCTACCCATACTCTAATCTTATCCCTAGACCTAACTCTAAACCTAACCCTCGCCCTAGCCCTAACCCTAGGTCAAAACCTAACCCTTATGCTAAACATAACCCTAAAACTAACCCTAGTTCTAACCCTAACCCTAACCCTACTCAAAACCTATTCCTAACCATAACCCTAGCCCTAAACTTAGCTCTAACCCTATCCATTTTCCTAACCATTACCCTTACCCTAATGCTAACCCTAGGCCTAACACAAACACTATCGCTAAACCTAACCCTATCAATTACCATAAACCTAAAGTGAAACATAAATAAAAACCTATCATTACACTAACCCTGCCTAATGCTAATTGAATCCCTAACTTTAAGCCTGAACCTATTCCAAACCCTAAACTAGACCTTCACCTTAATAATACCCCTAGCCCTAATCCTGACCCAAACCCTAAACCTAAACCTTACACTAGACATACCCATAATCCTAACCCTAAAACTATCTTTAAACATAATCCTAGACTTGAAATTAGCCATACTCCTAATCCTAGCTCTAACCCTAAAACAAACCCCAGCCCTGATCCTAGCCCTAAACCTAGCCTTAATCATAACCCTAATCCTAACCCTTATTTTAAACATCACCCTATCTCTAAAACTAGCATAACACCATCCCTTACCCTAAACTAAATCCTAAATCTAACCCTAATTCTATGCTTAAACTGAACATTAACCATAGACCTCATCCAAGCCCTAATTCATCCCTCTCCCTAACCCTAACCCTAACCCTAACTCTATTCATAAAACTAGCCCTAACCCTACCACTAGCAGTAAAACAAAAATGAGCAATAATCCCAACCCTAAACCTAACATAAACCAAACCCTAACACTACACCTAGACCTAACCATAGACTTAATTTGAGTCCTAAACATAATCTTAAAAGTATACCTGACACTGACTCATATGCTAAACTCACCCTAGCTTGAAACACCATCCTAAACTTAAACCTAAACTTAACAGTGACCCTAGCCCTTATTTGAGTCCTAAACCTAACCCTGACCCTGACTCATATCCTAAAACTAACCCTACCTCTAAATATCACCCTAAACTTAAACTTAACCCTAACACTAAAACTACACCTACCCCTACCCCTAAACCTAAAACTAACCCTAATTGTAACCCTAGTTCTTATATTAGTGATTGCCCTAACCCTAGTCCTAACTCTAACACAAAACTAGCCCTAATCTGAACCCTAAACCTAAATTTAACCCTAACTTTAGCCCTAAACCTAGTTATAAACCTATCCCTTACCCTAAGTGAAACCTTAATACTAATGGTTAACCTAGACCTATGCCTAATCCTTAGGCTAATCAAAATCCTAACCTTATTAGTAGTCTTGACCCTAGCCCTTATTCTAGCTCTAATCCTATCCCAAATTTGAATGCTAACCCTGACACTTATACTGAACCTAACACAAACCCTAGTTCTAAACCTGACCCTAACACTAGACTAAAACCTAACACTAGACCTTGACTCAAACCTAATCCTAAATGTAGCCTTATATCTAGCTTTAGAACTAAACAAAAACCTAGTCCTAGGCCTAACAAATCACTACCCTACCTCTAGATATAAACCTACTTCTATTCTGGCTGTAACCCTAACTTGAACTCTAACCCAAACACTGACTCTTCCTTTAAACGTAGACCTACTTCTAAACCTGACCCTAACTGAAAATCTAAACCTAACACTAGATCTTGGCATAACCCTAACCCTAAAACTATCCCTAATCATAATCCTAGCTCTTACATTACCCACAGTTTTAACCCTAGGCCTAAACCTAACACAAAACCTAGATCTAATCCTAGGCCTTAACCTAGCCCTAAGCATAACCCTAACCCTAACCATAGCCCTAACGCAAACCTAACCCTCGCCTTAGTCCTAACTGTAGCTCAAAACCTAGCCCTTACTATAAAAATAAACCTAGAATTATCCCTGAATCTAACCCTAAATCTAGTCCTAATTCTAACATAACCCTAACCATAACCCTAGCTCTAAACCTACCCATTACCCTAACTCTAACCTTAAATGTAACCCTAGCCTCAACCCTAACCATAATCCTAAACCCTAAACAGAAAACTAACCCTAGACCTAACTCTAAGCTAATACTTGCTATAGCCCTAACCATAGATCAAACTCTAAGCCTTACCATAAACCTAAACATAACCATAGACCTAACCCTAACCCTAAACTTAAATCTAGCCCTGTCCCTAAACCTAAACCTACATCTAACCATATTTATTACACTAACCCTAACCCTAAACTTAATTATAACCATTCCCCTAACCCTAACTCTAACACTAAACCTACCATAATCCTATCCCTAAACATAACCCTGAACCTAACACTTGCTCTAACACTAATCATAGCTCAGAACCTAACTCATACACTAAACATAACATTAACTCTAACCGTAGTTCTAAGCCATACCCTAACCCTAACTCAAGACCTAATCCTAACTATGAGTCTAGCTATAAAGTTAACTCTAACTGTACCCATTACCCTAATCATAACTCATACCCTAATGCTAATTCTATGCCTAACCCTATCTCAAGACCTAATCCTAACCATAACCCTAGCCCTAAACTTAACTCTAACTGTATCCATTACCCTAAACATAACCCTTTCACTAATGCTAACCCTAGGCCTAACCCTAAACCTATCACTAACCCTACTCTATCAATTACCCTAAACCTAACCTTCACTCTAAATCTAACCCTATAATTACCCTAACCATAACCCTAAGGCTAATTTGAGCCCTAACCATAAATCAAACCTAAAAGAAACCCTAACCATGACCCTGACCCTTATAATTCACCTAGCTCTAACCTGACCCTTACCCTAAACCTAATCCTTACATTAGACCTAGCCAAAACCTAACCCTAAAACTATCTATACCCATAACCCTAGACCTGACATAGGCTCTAGATATTATCCTAGCCCTAACCTGAACACAAACCATAGCCCATATTAGCACTAAGCATAGCCTTAATCATAACCCTAACCTTAAAACTAGGCCTAACTTAAAACCAAACCTATCCCTAATCTTAGACATAACTAAGCCCTATCCCTAACCCTAACCCTAACCCTAGCCCTAAAACTAAGTCTAACTCTCTCCCTAGCCCTAAAACTAGTTCTTACCATATCCCTTTTGGAATTATAAACCTAGCTCTAATCCTAGGCCTAACCCTAGACATTTCCTTAGCCCTAGCCCTAACCTTGGATCTAACCTTAACTCTAAATCTAACTCTAATGCAAAGCCTAAGCCTAAATCTAACACTAACCCTAACCCTAAACCTAAACCTAATGCTACTCCTAAAACTAGCCCTGACTCTAGGCCTAGCCCTAATACAAAACCAAGCCATATTCCTAACCCTAACCCGTAACCAAAACCAAACCCTAACTCTACACCTAGCTCTAAATCTAGCCCTAATTCTACTTTTAAGCAGAACCCTAAAATTAGCCATAACCCTGATTCTGACACAAACACTAACCCTAGTTTTAAACATCACCCTAAACATAACACTAGACCTAGCCCTAACCCTAACCCTAACCCTAAAGCTAGCCCTAATTGTAACCCTAGTACTTACATTAGCCATAACCCTAACCCTAGTCCTAACTTAACCCAAAACCTAGCATAATTTGAGCCCTAAACCGAGCTTTAACCCTAACCCTAACCGTAACCCTAAATCTAGCACTAAGAATAACCATAACCTTAGCTCTAACCCTAGTTCTAACCCTATCCATTACCCTAACCATAATCCTAATGCTAATGCTAACCCTAGGCCTAAACATTACCATATCCCTAATCCTAACCCTATCCATTACTCTAAACCTAACTTGAAACCTAAACCTAACTATATCCTTTCCCTAATCCTAAACCTATGCTAATTCGAGCCCTAAATTTAAACCTTAACCTATGCAAAACACTAATCACCACCCTGACCCAAACAATACCATTAGCTCTAAACCTGACCGAAACTCTAATCCTAACCCTTACACTACATCTAAACTAACCCTAAACTATTTTTAACTGTAAAGCTGGACCTGAAATTAGCCCTAGCTCTTAACCTAGCCTTAATCCTAACCCGAAACATAACCCGAGTTTTACCCTAATTTTAACACTCGCCCTATCCCTAAACCTAGCTATAACCCAATCCCTTACCCTAAACCTAACAATAACCCTAAAACTAACCATAATCTTAAACCTAACCATAACCCTTGCCCTAACCCTAGGCCTAACCCTAACACTAAGCCTAGCACTAACCCTAATTTAGTCCTATCCTAACCCTAAACTTAGCCTTAAGACTAACTCTAACTCTTGCCCTAGCCCTAGCCCTAGTTCTATCCTTAGACCTAGCCCAACCCTGGATCTAAACCTAATTCTAAATTTAAACCTAACTCTAAATTTAACCATAACCATAATCCTAAACCAAACCCTAACACTAGCCCAAACAATAATGCTAATCCTAAAACTTGCCTTAACCCTAGCCCTAGCCTTAAAACCAAGCCATATCCATAACCCTAACCCCTAACCTAAACCAAACCATAAACCTACACCTAGCCCTATCCCTAACTCTAAAAATAACTCTGACCCTGACCTGATCCTAACACTAATCCTAGCTCTAAACATCACCCTAACCTTAAATTAACCCTAACACAAGAATTTCCTTAACCCTAACCCTAAAACTAGCCCTAATTTTAACCCCAGTTCATACATTAGACATTGCCATAACACTAGCCCTAACCCTAACACAAATTCTACCCCTAATTCTAAACCTAACACTAGCTTAAACCCTAATCTTAACCCGAACTAGACATAACCCTAACCCTAAAACGAGCCCTATCCCTAGCTCTAACCTTATCCCTTACCCTAAGACAAACTCTAAACCAAATGCTAACCCTAGTCCTAACCCTAATCCAAAGCCTAACTTAAACACTAACAGTATCACTAGTCCTAACCTTAGCCCTCATTCTAGTTCTAAACCTAACCTTGACCCTTATTCTGATCCTAACAGTAACCCTAGGTCTAAACCTGACTCTAACCCTAAACCAAACCCTAACAATAGCCCTACCAGTAAGCCTATTCCTATACTGGACCATAACACTAGATCTAGATCCAAAACTAATCCTAAATATAGCTATAATTCTAGCCCTAGACCTAAACAAAACCCTAGCTCTAGCCCTAACAATAACCCTTAACCTAAATTAAACACTTACCCTACTCCTAGACCTAACACTAGTCCTAATTTTGGCTCTAACCCTAACCCTTATCCTATCCGGAACACTGACCCTGTCCCTAACATTAACCTATCTCTAAACCTGAACCTAACCCAAAACCTAGTCCTAATACTACATGTAGCCATAACCCTAACCCTAATACTAGCCCTAAACATAACCCTAGGGCTAACACTATTTTAACCCTAATCTTAACCCTAACAGTAGCCCTAACCCTAAATATAATCCCAACCCAAGCCCTAAACCTAATACAAAACCTAGCCATAATCCTAGGCCTAAACTTAGCCCTAAGCATAACCGTAACCCTAACCCTAGCCCTAACACTAACACTTGCCTTAGACCTAACCCTAGCTCAAAGCCAAAACCTTACCCTAAACAAAACCCTAGCCCTATACTAAACCATAACCCTAACCCTAGCTCTTATCCTAACCTTAATCCTAGCTCAAACTTTAGTTCTAACCCTGTCAATTACCCTAACCCTAAACCTAACCCTAATTATAACCCTATTCCTAACACTAAATCTAACCCTAAACATAAACGTATCCCAAGACCTAACCATAAACCTAAACCTCACCATAGCCCTAGCCCTAGCAGAAACATTAAGCCTTACACTAAACCTAATCCTAAGACTAGCCCTAAATCATAACATAACCCTAACCCTAACCCTAAATCTAACATCATCCATTACCCTAAAATTAACCCTAATTGTAATGAATACTCTAGCCATAACCCAAACCCTAAACCAAAATTAGCCATAAACATATTCCTAGACCTGAACGTAAACCTAACCCTCACACTAGCCATTACCCTAGTTCAAAAATTTACCCTTACCCTAACCTAACCATAACCCTAGCCCTAAACCTAACACTTACCGTAAACCAAACCCTAGCCCTATCCCTAAACCTAACTCTAATTTTAGACTTAATCCAAACTATCACCTAGCCCTAACCCTAGCTCTAAATCTATCCATTATACTAAACATAACCCTAACCTAATGCTAACCTTAATCCTATTGCTAAACCTAACCCATCCATGACCCTAAAGCTTTACTGAAACCTAAACCTAACCCTATCCATTACCCTAACCCTAAGCCTAAACCTAACATTAATTAAAGCCCTAAACCTAAACTTTGACCAAAACCAAATGCTAAACCTGACCCTAACCCTAATAATACCCCTAACGATAAATCTGACCCTTACCCGAAACATCACTCTGACACTAGACCTAGCAATTACCTAACCCTAAAACTATCCTTAATCATAACTCTAGACTTGACATTAGCCCTAGCCTAGTTCTAGCCTTTAACCTAAAAGAAACCCTAGCCCTAAACCTCACCTTAATCCTAACCTAAACACTATCCCTAGCCCTAATCCTAATTCTAACCCTCACCCTAGCCCTAAAGCTAGCTATAAACCCACCCATTCCTTTAAACTTAATCCTAACTCTAATGCTAATCCTAAACCTAGCCCTACCCCTAGGCCTATCCCTAACACTAACCTTAGCACCCTCATTCTAGCACTAATTTAGCTTTAACCCTAACACTAAGCCTAAGCATAGTCCTAAATCTATATCTAACTCTCATCCTAGCCATTTCCCTCGTTATAACCTTTTCATTATCGTAACACTCACCCTAGCCCTAACCCTAACCCTGGATCTAACCCTAACTCTAAATCTAACCCTAACCCTAAGCCTACACCTCACCCTAACACTAGCCCTAACTCTAACACTAATTCAAAATCTAGCCCTAACCCTATCCCTAGCCGTAAAAGAAAACCGAGCCATAGGCCTAACCCTAACACTAACGCATAAAAGTCAAGATGAGTGAAACCAGAAAACATAAACTGTTCCTGACAGCAAACCTTGAACTGAGAATGCCCAACCTGGGAAACATGGTAATGCTAGGTAAAAGATGAATCCTGACCGGTATCAAAGAAATTTGAACAAAACTAACTCTAACCCGAACATTAGTTCTAACCCTAGCCCTAACCCTAATCTGAAAACTAAGCCTTTCCTGTTTAGAGAGCTTGATCATAAAAGTCCTAAACTTGGGGTGCCTACAAGGGCAAGGTAAGAGATGAATCCTGCCCAGCATCAAAAATTCTGACCAATATTTGGGGAAGGTGTTTCAGTACATGCCTATTTACCATGTTTTCTCCTAATGTGCTCTTGGATAAATTGTTTTTTCATGCTTCAGCTTAAGATACTTTCACAAGAATAAAACAGAGCCTGCCGACAGCAAAGTGATTGAGTGTGTGAAGTTTCAGGCAGCTAGCACCAACCCTGTTTGATTGCCAGCTCCATTTCCATTCACACCTATAGGCCATAATGTAGTGAAAACTAAAAATCCAAACTTTCCTAACAATGAACCATTGAACCTTGATGGCCCAAACTTGGGGAGCCTACTAAGGTTGGTCAAAGATGAATCCTGTACAGTATCAAAGTAAACGGACCAAAATACATTCAAAGCTCTTTCAGTACATGTGTAATTTGCTTGCTCCTAAAGCACTCAGAGATAAAGCTGTTTCTTTCTACTTCAGCTTAGGGATACTTCACAGGAAACAAACCAGAGAATATTCACTGAGAACTGACTGAGTGTGTGAAGTTTCAAGTGTAAGGGACCGGCGAAACATTGGAGGAAGAGACCACCAAGAGACTGTCTCATGCAACAGCAAAAAGGGTTTGTTTGGAGACCAGCATGCTGGGGCTCAGAGCTCTCTAGAGCAAAGAGAGATAGAGCACTGGGAACAGCTTAAGCAGAACTTATATACTTTTCTTGGAGAGGGCAGGGAGGGAAGTTCATTGACGGGTCAAGGCGAGTGGGCAGTTTGCCTGCAACCAAGTGAAAGAGTGCATTCTGCAGTTTGGCAGTTGGGGACAGCACATTCTGGGAACAAGATTAGCAAACAGTTCTCAGGATTTCAACAGTGTTTTGTTAAGCATACAGAAAAACGGAGTGACAAGTACCTATTTTATTAACCATTCATTCCCCACTTCTTCTTCTGGCTACTTTTAATCATAAAAGTGATCATTGGGGGGTGTCACATTCTGTGTCTGCTAGTGGGGTATATTGTTGTCTGATTACCATAAGTTTGACTTGTCCAATTTGGGCTTGGAGAAAGGAAACTACACGGTTGAGCAAACAGGGTGCTAGAGTTAGCAACAATATAAGAATTATTAAAGGACTGGCCAGGGCTGATAAAAGCATAGTTAACCAGGGGGACTGTGTGAACCAAGACTCATACCACCCTTTTTGGGCCTCTCTCTCTCTCTCTCTCTGACTCTCTTCAAGGCGTCTTCTTAGTTTGCTCATAGATTCTTTTACAACTCCAGTATGGTCGGCATAAAAACAACATTCTTCCCTCAATGCAGCACAAAGGCCCTCTTCTCTCATGAAGAGGAGGCCCAACCCTCGCCTGTTCTGTAAAACAACTTCAGAGAGAGAGGTTAAAGATTCCTGCAAAGCTTTGATGGATGTTTCTAATATCTTTAAGTTTTGGTCCATTGCTCTTTCTAATTGGGTCATTTGTTGTGTCCCATGGACCAGGGCAGTGGTCCCTGTGCCCACCCCTGCAGCAATTCCCATTCCTAATAAGATGGCTAAAGTGAGGGATACAGGTTCCCGGCAAAACTGGATTGTATGCACCCCTATTTGATCTTCAAATGAACCTGCATCATGATAGAACACTCTGGGAAACATCTGCACCATTACACAATAATTTACAGAGCTGTTAAATATCTGGGCTGAAATGCAAGGAGTTAACCCGGTGTCACATGCCCACAAAGTTCCATTTTCAGGAGTAAGGAAACCCTGTGTGATGCCAATATTTTTTATCTGGGTACATAAGTGTTGTTTACTTTTAGGTGGAGACCCTATACATAAGCCTGCCCCGGTTACTTCTGGGAGGGTTAAATTAGGATTTTCACCCCAATTACAGGAGGAACTCTGCGCTTTTACTGCATCAGTCCCATCAATTGCTATCCCTTCATAGTAAGGAGGAGCAGAGGAGAGACAGAGCCAACAAGACTGAGTGAGGTCTGGTTGTGTGAAATTCAGCACCGCAAAGGCTCCTTCAATTAGCCCCCAGGGGAAAGGGTTGACTTCACTCTGGATTGGGGAAGTAAATGAAGGTGAAACTTGAGGAGTATGGGAAAGTGAAAGGGCCCTTGTAGATTTAGGTTTGGGTGGTATATGAGGCCCAATTCCTGGCTTGAGGGGATTGGGCCCTATGGCCAAGGGAATTTCTTTTCTCTCAAACCTGATAGTGAACCAAAGGCCAAAATCATATCCTGTGGTGTAAAATTGCATTCTATAGGTTTTTCCTGAAAGTCATACCCAGATATTTTGGTTTCTTCCTTTGGAGGTGAAGGTTATATTTAGGGGGTTGCATAGGCTATTTGTGTCACATGGAGTAGGGTCAACTAGTCCAGAAGTCCCCGCTTGGGGGCTCCGTTTAAATGGGAGACATTGTTTGGGATTTAACTTAGTATTATTTCTTCTTACCCGAATCAGACTATCAGGGGAGTTTGGGTTCCACCAGACAGCCCCTGTATGCTCACATCCCCATGACTTACAGAAGAAGTCGGCTTTTCCCCCACACAGCCGTGACTGTTTGCAGCTTCGATAGTCCGCCGGGCAAACATAATAATCCAGGCTAGCCAACCTACATCTGGCTTGCATGTCCCTACATCCATAATGTTTGTTTCCATTATCTATGGTACGGAAGGGATTTAATGGAATTTTAGTGGGATCTTTTTCATCAGGGATGTCCCAATAGGAAAGGCCTATAGCCAGATGACAAATGTCTGGGTGGAGAGATGGCCACCAGGTCCCTAAGGGGGCTGTATGCGAGATCGACCATACTTCCTGTCCAGTAGGATTTGTGATCAGCCATCGCTGCTGAATGGGAGGATGAGGGTTAGGACTACTGGTGATCATGGGGAGAATCCATAGCCGTATCCACATGGTGAATACGCAATTTGAGAGGGTTACCAGTCTTTTCCAATTTCCAGCCAGAGTCTGGACAGGGCGCAGGCTTGAGATGAGAGGCATGGATCCAGGAAGTGATTCCGTCTACCTTTACCGCTGTAGGTGTTATAAGAAGCACCTGGTATGGTCCTTTCCAGCGGGGTTCTAGGGATGACACCTGATGTCATCTTACGTAGACGAAGTTCCCCACTTGATATTGATGTGGAGTCCCTTCGTCTCCAGGTTGATAGGCAGTGGCCAGCTGTTTTCACAGGTATCGCTGGGTTCTTTCAAGAGATTTAAGTCTGTCAAGCAAGGGGGTGTGAAAGGAATTGTTAGGTCTTAGAGTTGGGGTCAGGTCCCTTACTGGAGGAGGGGCACCATAGAGAATTTCATAGGGGGTGAGGTTACACAAAGAAACAGAGGGAGAATTTCTTGCACGAAACAGTGCATAAGGCAGGAGCTAGTCCAATCTTTTATGCCGGTCTCCAAGCTTAATTTCGTCAAGGTCTCTTTAATGGTTCTATTCATTCTTTCTATTTGTCCTGAGCTCTGGGGTCTATAAGCGCAATGTAACCTCCAATTAATCCCCAGGGTCCTGGCTAACCCCTGACTTACCTGGGCCACGAACGCCGGTCCATAATCAGACCCTATTACCTTAGGCAGGCCGTATCTTGGAAAAATATCTTCCAGGATCTTCTTGACCACCATTTGCACCATTTCTCTTGTTGTGGGGAAGGCTTCAATCCATCCTGAAAATGCATCTAAAACGATTAGGAGATATTTAAGTCCATACCTTGCTGGCTTAATTTCAGTAAAGTCCACTTCCCAAAATTGTCCTGGTCTGGTCCCTCGAAGGCACCTTCCTACAGGAAGCTTGGCGGGGTAAGCATTAACCAATTGACAGGCCCGACAGGCTTTTGTTACTCGTTCAGCTATTTCCTTTCTCTGTGAGTCGGTTAGTGGAAAACTCTGTTCTTGATCCTTTAGGAATGCCTGCACTTTCTTTAAACCAAGGTGAGTGAGTTGATGTACATTTTTAACGTAGTGTAGGGCTTTCTGAAATTGCAAGCTGGGCTCAGTGTAGTCAAGGAGTTCAGTGTCAGTGTCCTTAAGTTGTTGGGGTGCTCTGATGTAGTTAAATCTCCTGACTCATATACCCCCCATGTGGAAAGCGTTAACATGGTTACTCCGTTTAGGGCTGCCAATTTAGCCTCTTCATCCACCCTCCTGTTCCCGACCGCTACAGGATCGTTTCCTTTCTGGTGTCCTGGACAGTGCACTATAGCTAGTTCTTTAGGGCTTTGCACTGCTGAGAGGAGGCGGAGGATCTCATCTCTGTTTTTTATTTCTTTTCCTGCAGAGGTTAATAGTCCCCTTTGCTGGTAGATAGCCCAGTGTATATGAGCGGTAGCGAAGGCATAACGACTATCTGTGTATATGGTGGACTTTTTGCCTGCCACTAGTTCTAATGTCTTTGTGAGGGCGATCAGCTCTGCCTTTTGAGCCGATGTTCCCTCCGGGAGGCTAGAGGACCAGATGACTTTAGTTCTGCTAACTATTGCTGCCCCAGCCCACTGCTTACCATCCTGGAGAAAGCTGCTGCCATCAGTGAACCATATGACCTCAGGGTGGGGCAGTGGCTGATCCTTTAAATCCCGTCGAATACTGGTTTCTTCTGCCAGTATATGTTGACAGTCATGAGTGACGGGTTCTGATGATTGTTCAGGTAGTAGTGTAGCCGGGTTAAGTGGGGTGGGGGGTCCCAGTATTATTCTGTCCTTGTCAAGCAACAGGCTCTGATAGTGTGTTATTCTAGAGTTTGATAGCCATCTGTCTGGTGACTGGCGGATGATGATCTCTAGGGCATGGGGGGCTATAATGGTTAGCTTCTGCCCCAGCGTTAACTTATCAGCATCCTTGATTAGTAGGGCCACCACTGCTATAGCTTTTAGGCAATGGAGCTATCCACTAGCCACTGGGTCCAGCTTTTTAGATAAGTAGGCTATAGGCCTTCTCCAGGGTCTTAGAGTCTGAGTGAGCACTCCTCGTGCTATTCCTTTCTTTTCCTCAATGTAGAGAGTAAAGGCTTTTTCTACATCCAGGAGTGCTAAGGCCAGAGCAGATAGCAGTGCCCTTTGGATGTTATCAAAAGCTTGTTGGTGCTCAGGGTTCCATTGGGATTGGGCATTTCCCTTTAACAACGGGTATAAAGGAGCAGCTAAGGATACAAACCCAGGTATCCATAACCTGCAAAAGCCAGCAGTCCCAAGAAACTCTCTGAGTTGCCTCCTATTAGATGGGGGTGGTATCTGCACAACGGTTTGTTTTCTGGGCTCAGTGAGCCATTGTTTACTGCCCCCAAGGGAATAGCCCAGGAAGATTACTTCTTGCTGGAAAATTTGGGCCTTTTTGACAGAAGCTCTATACCCAAGTTGAGCAAGCTCAGATAGTAGTGCTTGGGTCCCAGACTCACAGTTTTCCTTGGTGTCTGCTGCCAGTAGCAGGTCATCCACATATTGGAGTAGGGTGACTTCAGGGTGCATGGTTCTGAAGTTGTTGAGATCTCTGTGGAGGGCTTCATCAAAGAGAGTGGGGGAGTTTTTGAACCCCTGTGGGAGTCTGGTCCAAGTTAGTTGACCAGACATTCCGGTTTCTGGGTCTACCCACTCGAAAGCAAACAGCAGCTGACTATCTTTATGCAGAGGCAAGCAAAATAAAGCATCTTTTAAGTCCAGGACAGTATACCATTTTCGCTCAGGGTTCAGGGTGCTAAGCAGATTGTACGGATTAGGTACTGTGGGGTGAATGTCCTGCACTTTGTTGTTGATCTCTCTTAGGTATTGAATGGGGCAATAGTCCCCGGTTCCTGGCTTTTTTACTGGTAGCAGGGGAGTGTTCCAGGCTTATTGACAGGGCCTTAGGACCCCTAAGGCCAGATATTTCTGAATATGGGGCCTTATCCCATCTTTAGCTTCTTTGCTCAGAGGATATTGTTTAATATTAATTGGGGAGGCTGAGGTTTTTAACTCCACCATTATTGGAGGTTGTTTTATGGCTAGGCCTAACCCAGCAGTTTCTACCCAGGCATTTGGGTAATCTGTTATCCATTTCTGGGATAGCTTGCCTGTTTGATCAGTCATGGGGGGTGTGAAGAGTTGATGTTCATCTTCTACTGACATAGTTAAAGCCATGACTATAGGAGTTTTTACTGAAGGATTTAGAAATTCCATTTGGGGGCCTTCAGGGTTAAAAGTTATTCTGGCCCAGAGCTTGGTGAGCAGATCTCTGCCCATCAATGGGGCCGGGCATTCTGGGATCACTAGGAAGGAGTGATGGACTTTTCCTTTTCCCAGGTCCATGGTCCTCTTAGTTGTCCAAGCGCGATATTTACTGCCATTAGTCCCTTGAACTAGAGATCTTTTAGTTGATAGAGGGCCCAATGGGTCCTTAAGGGCTGAGTATACTTCCCCTGTATCCACTTCAAAGTTTACTGGGGTCCCCTCCACATCAAAAGTTACCCTGAGCTCAGGGAGGGGATCTGAGCCCCGACTTTCCTAGTCATCCTCCAGAGTTAGAATGGCTGGCTGGCGTGGCTGTTTCTTCCTAGGGCACTATTTGGTCCAGTGTCCTTTTTCTCTACAGTAGGCACATTGATCTGAGGCCAGAGGTGGTGGCTTCTGGCGTGGGCCCAGGTATCCCTTTCTGTCTCCCTGTCTCTTAACTACTGGCCTATTTGTTGTTGTGACCAGGACCTTAGTCAATGCCTCAGTCTGTCTTTTGCTTCTTTTATCCTCCATTTGCTCCCTTTCTTTCTCCCTCCTTTGTTCCTTCTCTTCCTCAGTTTCTCTCTTATAGTATACCTTCTTGGCTTCTCTGACTAAATCTCTCAGAGTCATATCTTGTAATCCATCTAAGCATTGTAACATTCTTTTAATATCCAGGGCAGCTTGCCCAATAAAGGCCATCGTGACAGATGCCTTTTGATCCTCCGCCTGAGGATCAAAAGGAGTATATCTCCTATATGCCTCCATAATTCTCTCCAGAAACATAGAGGGAGATTCATTAGGCCCTTGAATAATCTCTCTTACCTTGGCCAAATTAGTTGGCCGTCTAGTGGCTGCTCGGAGACGAACTATTAGAGCCCGGTGATAAGTGGACAGATGCTCCCTACCTTCAAAGGTGTTGGGGTCCCAGTTTGGTCGGTTCAAGGGGAAGTTGGCTTCGATTATGTTGGGAAGTTGTGTCGGTCGCTCATCTGGTCCGAGGATATTTTTTTCTAGCTTCCAGGAGGATTCTCTCTCATTCCTCTGTCATGAAGAGAGTGCCTAAGAGTTGTTGGCAGTCATCCCAAGTAGGCTGGTGTGAAAACATCAATGACTCAATCAGACATGTGAGCTGGGTGGGGTCCTCAGAAAAAGGGGGATTGTTATTTTTCCAGTTATATAGATCTGAAGAGGAGAAAGGCCAATACTGGTAGGCTTGCATTTCTCCACCATGGCCATCCTCTATCATTGGCCCATAAAGACGGAGGGGAAGTATCACGGGGGCTTCAGGGTTTTTAATCATTCGCTGCCAGCGAGTTCCTTTAGCCGGGCCAGCTTCCTCCAGGGGAGGAGGGGCTATGTGTGCCTCGGGGAAGTCATCTGGAGGGTGCCGGGCCGGCTTAACTTCCTCCAATGGTGGAGAGGCTGAGTCAGCAGCAGGAGATTCACTTAGAGGGTGTTGGGGGTTGGGGAACAAAGGCAGGGGATAAGGAAAGGGAGGAGAGTCCAGTAGAGTCAAATCTTGAGACTCAGGGAGAACAGAGGGTGGAGGAGGAGCAGAGGGTTTGAGAGATAGAATCGTGGGGGGAGGAGTAGGAGCGGGGACAGGGACAAGAAAAGGCTTCACCCATGGAGGAGATTCACAGAGGTCCTGCCAAGTTAAGATATACGGCTGTTGATCTGGATGGCTATGTGGCCCTGGCTGAAAAACAATATCTTTGACTTTTTGAATTAGTGGGGAGTAGAAAGATTCTTCTGGAGGCCATCCAACTCCAAAGGTGTGCCATTCTAAGGCACAGAGAGTCTGCCAAGTCCGGCATTTTACTGAAAAAGAAAGATTCTGAGCCCTTAAGTGGACTTCAGTCCAGTGATCAAGGGTCAGTTACTTGAAAATGAAAATGAAAGTTACTTGAACAAAGACAGGGACAATACAAACGTGACACAAACACAGACACACACAGTAAACGTGTAACACAAGTTCAGAGGCAAAGATTAAAAACAGACAGTGAATTCAACCTGAGAGAAAGAATTGCCGGCAAGAACAGACGGGTTGGAAGGAGAATATACCAGATGAGGGCACTTCCGTCCCTCCCAGATGAGGGCACTTCTGTCCCTCCCAGAGTCCTTCAAGGCGTCCCTTGAAGAATGTGGCCTGTGGCTTCAGGACACGTCTGTCCACCACCGCCAGGGGGAGCTCATGCTCTCCGCTGGCAAACACACTTTGCCAACCCAAACTGAAAAACCAGAAAGGCTCTGAGAGCTCACGCTCTCCACTGAGCCAAAAACCAAGCTCTGAGCGATCGCAAAGGAAAAACAAGGAGAAGAAGGAGGAGATGAAGAAGAAGAAGAATAAGAGGCACCTTACTTACCCCCCCAAAGGAGTCTGTTGGGGTCTCCCTGTCCGGCGATGCGCACTTCCCGGGCAATGCACCAAATGTAAGGGACCAGCGAAATGTCAGAGGAAGAGACCACCAAGAGACTGTCTCATGCAACAGCAAAAAGGGTTTATTTGGAGACCAGCATGCTGGGGCTCAGGGCTCACTAGAGCAAAGAGAGATAGAGCACTGGGAACAGCTTAAGCAGAGCTTATATAGTTTTCTTGGAGAGGGCAGGGAGGGAAGTTCATTGACGGGTCAGGGCGAGTGGGCAGTTTGCCTGCAACCAAGTGAGGGAGTGCATTCTGCAGTTTCGCAGTTGGGGACAGCACATTCTGGGAACAAGATTAGCAAACAGTTCTCAGGATTTCAACAGTGTTTTGTTAAGCATACAGAAAAACGGAATGACAAGTACCTATTTTATTAACCTTTTACAAGTAGCTAGCACAAACCCTGTTTGATTTCCAGCTTCATTTCCATTCACCCCTATAGGGCAAAAAGAAGAGAAACGAAAATTGAAACTGTTCCTGAGAGAAAACCCTTTTACGTAGGAGGCCCAAACATTTGGAGTATAGTCAAAATAGGAAAAAAGGTGAATCCTGCCCAGTATCATAGAAATAAAAAAAAAAAAAAAAACTCTAACCCTAACACCTGGTCTAAACCTAGTCCTAACACTAAGTCTAACACAACACTAAACCTAATCTGTTTAGAGAAACTTTGATCATAGAAGTTTCAAAATTGGGGAGTCTAGTGGGGTAAGCTTAGAGATGAATCATGGGCAGTTTCAAAGATATCTGACAAAATAATTGGGTTAGCTATTTCTGTACATGCATATTTCCCTGTTTTCTCCTAAAGTGTTCTCAGATAAATCCATATTGCATGCTTCAGCTTATTAATCATTACACAAGGAACAAACCAGAGAGTGCCCACAGAGAACTGATTGAGTGTATGAAGTTTTAAGCAGTTAGCACCAACCTTGTTTGATTTCCAGCTCTATGTCCATTTACCCATGTAGATCAAAATGAAGTGAATCCATAAAATACAAATTGTTCCTGTCAGCAAAGAATTGAACTGAGAAGGCCGAAATCTGGGGAACATAGTAAGGCTAGGTAAAAATATATCCTGCCCAGCATCAAAGAAATTTGAACAAGACAAACTCTAACCCTAACACTAGACCTAACTGTAACCTAACCTGTTCAGAGTACCTTTGATCATAGAAGGAAGAGCCTAGTGGGGCAAGCTAACAGATGAACCCTGCCCAGTATGAAAGAAATCTGACCAAATGATTGGGGGAAGTAGTTCAGTATATGCATGTTTTCCTGTTGTCTCCTAAAATGCCCTCACATAGTGTTATTTTTGCATGCCTCATCTTTGGGATACATTCACAAGGATAAAACCAGAGTGTCCTCACAGAGAACTGATTGAGAGTGTGAAGTTTCAAGCAGCTACCAAAAACCCTGTTTGATTTCCAGCTCCATTTCCATTTATCCATATAGGTCAAAATGAAGTGAAATCTTTAAAAAAAATCTGAAATACTGACAGCAAACCAGTGAACCTAGAAGGCCCAAACCAGGATAAGATAGTAAGGCTAGGTAAAAGATAAATCCTGCCTAGTATCAAAGAAATTTGAACAAAACTACTGTAAACCTAACACTAGATCTATCCTTAATCCTAACCCTACAGCTCACCCTAGCCTGTTTAGAGAACCTTTGATCATAGAAGTCCCAAACTAATGGAGCCTAGTGGGGCAAGCTAACAGATGAATCCTTCACAATATCAAAGAAATCTGAGCAAATAATTGGGGGAAGTGTTTCAGTATATGCATATTTCCTTTATTTCTCCAAAAGTGCTCTGAAATAAAGTTGCTTTGCATGTTTCAGCTGAGGGCAACAAGGAACAAACCAGAGAGTGCCCACAGAGAATTGATTGTGTGCAGTTTCAAGCAGCTAGCACCAACCCTGTTTGATTTCATGCTCCATTTCTCTTCAACAAAATAGTTCAAAATTAAGTGAAACCTTAAAATACAAACTGTTCCTGACAGCAAACCATTGAACCAAGAAGGCCCAAACCAGGGAACATTGTGAGGCTAGGTAAAATATGAATCCTGCCCAGTATCAAAGATACATGATCCTAACCCTAACACTAGGTTTAAACCTAGCCCTTACCCTAAACATAAAACAAACCCTAATCTGTTTAAAGACCCTTTTATCATAGAAGTCCCAAAATAAGTGAGCCTAGTGGGGCAAGCTAACAGATGAATCTTGTGCACTATCAAAGAAATCTGACCAAATAATTTGGGGAGGTAGTTCATTACATGTATATTTCCCTGTTGTCTCAAACAGTACTTTCGGATAAATATGTTTCTGAATGCTTCAGCTTTGGAATAGAATTACAGTAACTTTAGGGTTAGAGTTAGGGTTAGGGCTAGGATTATCATTAGGGTTAGGGTTAGGTTTAGTGTAATGGATACGGTTAGATTTAGGTTTAGGGTTAGGGTTAGATTTAAGTTTAGGGTTAAGGTTAGGGCTATGGTTATGTTTAGGTTTAAGGTAAGGGTTAGGTTTTGAGCTAGGGTTAGGGTTATAGCAAGTGTTAGGTTTAGGGTTAGGTCTATGTTTAGTTTTCTGGTTAGGGTTAGGGTTATGGTTAGGGTTAAGGCTAGGGTTACCAATAGGTTTAGGGTTAGGTTTAGTGTATTTTGTAGATTTAGAATCGGGGTTAGGGCTAGGGTTAAGATTAGGATTAGGGCTAGGGTTAGGGTTAGATTTATGGATATTTCTAGGTTTATATTTATGGTAAGTGTTAGGCTTTGAGCTAGGGTTGGGACTAAGCCTAGGGTTAAGTTAGGATTAGGGCTAGGGTTAGGGTTAGGGTTATGCTTAGGGCTAGGTTAAGGCCTAGGATTAGCTCTAGGTTTTGTGTTGGGTTTAGGCCTAGGGTTAGGGCTGTGGGTAATGTAAGAACTAGGTATATGAGTAGGGCTAGTTTTAGGGTTAGGGTTAAGGCTAGGTCTAGTGTTAGGTTTATATTTTCAGTTAGGGTCAGGTTTAGAGGTAGGGTTAATGTTAAAGGCTGGTCAGTGTTCAGGTTAGAGTTAGAGTTAGAGTTAGGGTTATAGCCAGAATTAGGACTAGGTTTAGGTCTAGGGGTAGGGGTAGTGTTTGGGTTAGGGTAAGGGTTATTGTTAGGGCTAGGACTAGGTTTTTGTTTAGGTCTAGGGCTAAGGCTAGATTTAGGATTAGATTTAGGTCTAAGGCTAGTGGTAGAGTTAGGTTTAGGAATAAGTTTATCGGTAGTGCCAGTGTTAGAGTTTGGTCTAGGGTTAGGGTCAGGTTTAGACCTAAGTTTAATGTTAGGATCAGAATAATGGTCAGGGTTAGCATTAGAATTTGGGATAGGATTAGAGCTAAAATGAGGGCTAGATTTAGAACTATTAATGGGGTTAGGATTTTGGTTAGCCTAAGGATTAGGGATAGGTCTAAGGCTACCATGAGGGTTAGGGTTTTGCTTAGGGTAAGGGATAAGGTTAGATCTAGGGTTAGGGTTAGAGTTAGGGTTAGGGTTAAAGCTAGGTTTACAGCTTGGATTAGGGCTTGATTTGTTATAGGGTTAGGGCTAGGGTTAGGGCATTGTCTAATGTTAGAACTAGGGTTACAATTAGAGTTAGTTTTAGGGTTAGGGGTAGGGGTAGGTATAGTGTTAGGGTTAGGTTTAAGGTTAGGGTGATATTTAGAACTAGGGTTAGTGTTAGAATATGAGTCATGGTCAGGGTTAGGCTTACGACTCGAATTAGCGATAGGGTTACTGATAGGCTTTTGTTTAAGGTTAGGATGGGGTCTAGAGCTAGGGTAAGCATTAGGATACGAGTCTGTGTCAGGGTTACTTTTAAGGTTAGGGTTAGGAGTCGAATTTAGGGCTAGGGTTAGGTCTAGATGTAGTGTTACTGTGTCTTAAGTTAATGTTTAGGGTTAAGGCTATTGCTTGGTTTTGTATTACTGCTAGGGTTAGGGTTAGTGCTAATTTTATGATTAGTGTTATGGTTAGGGCTAGTGTTAGTGTTAGGCTTAAGCTTAGGTTCAGGGTTAGATTTAGATTTAGGGTTATATCTATGTTTAGGGTTAGGACTGAGGATAGGGCAAGGGTTAGGGCTAGGGTCAAATTATAGTATGTAATAGGATTAGAACTAGGGATAGAGCTAGTGTGAGTTAGAGTTAGTCTTAGGGCTTGGGTTAGGGAAATGGATAAATTAGGGCTAGGATTAGGTCTATGGTTACTGTTCAGCTTAAATATAGAGTAGGGTCTGAGTTAGTATTAAGCTTAAGTAAAGAGAGAATGTTATAGCTAGGTTTAGAGGTAGGGTGATATTAAGAATTAGGTTGGAGCTTGGGTTACAGTTACTGTTATGATTAAGGCTAGGTTTAGTGCTGGGATGAGGGCTAATGTTTGTTTTAGGGTTAGGGCTAGGTTTTGGGGTACGGCTAATTTCAGGTCTCGAATTAGGTTTAAAGGTAATTTTATGTTTAGGATTATGGCTACGTCTAGTGTAAGGGTTAGATTTAGGGATAGGGTCAGGATTAGGGCTAGGTGTATTTTTATGGACAAGGTCTGGGTTAAGGTTTGGAATAGGTTAAGGTCTAAAGTTAGGGATTGAACTAGTGTTAGGGTTAGGGTTAGAGTAATGATAGGGTTAATATTTGGGCCCAGGTTAGGTTTAGGGTTATGTATAAAAATAAGGTTAGAGATAGCTTTAGGTTCAGACCTAGGGTTAGCATTAGGGTTAGGGTTATGTTTATGGTAATGGATAGGGTTAAACTAGGGTTGGGGCTAGGGTTATGGTTATGATTAGGGCTAGGGTTATGATTAGGGATTGGTTTAGGTTTAAAGCTCAGGATAGGGCTCAGATTATGGCTAGGATTCAGGTTAATTTAGTGCTATGGTTAATGTTATGGCTAATGTAAGTACTAGAGTTACATTGGGGGCTAATTTTAGGATTAAGGTTAGGGCTAGGTTGAGTGTTAGGGTTAGGTTTAAGGTCAGGGTGATGTTTAGAGCTGGGGTTAATATTAGTGTCAGAGTCAGGGTCAGAGTTAGTTTTAGGGTTCGGCTTAAAACTCTAATTAGGTGTAGGGTTAGGGGTAGGTGTATGGTTAGGGTTTTGTTTAGTTTAAGGATTAGTGTTAGAGGTATGGCTCAGTTTTGTTTTAGGCTATGGCCAGGGTTAGGGCTAGTTTTAGGATTAGTTTTAGGCTTAGGGCTAGTGTATGGGTTAGGCTTAGGCTTCAGATTAGGGTTAGATTTAGAAATAGGTGTTGATCTATGGTTAGTGCTAGGGCTAAAGATAGGGCAAGGGTTAGGACAATGGTTAGGGCTAGGGTTATGTTTATGGTAAGGAATAGGGTTAGAACTAGTGATAGGGCTAGTGTGAGAGAGTTCGTCTTATGGCTAGGTTTAGGGTTATAGTTAGGGATAGGGCTAAATTAGGTCTAGGGTTGGTGTTAGGTTTAGGCCTAGGTTTAGGGTTAGAGTTAAGGTTACATTTAGTTTAAAGGAATGGGTTATAGCAAGATTGAGGGCTTGGCGAGGGTTAGTATTAGGGTTAGGGCCAGGGTTAGGGTTAAGGTTATGATAAAGGCTAGGGTTTAGGGCTAGGTTGAGGGCTAGTGTTTGTATTAGGTTAAGGGCTAGTATTAGGTCTAGGTCTAATTTCAGGTCTAGGGTTACAATTAGGGATACATTTAGTGTTAGGTTTATGGCTTGGTCCAGTGTAAAGGTTATATTTAGGGTAAGGGTCAGTTTTAAAGCTAAGGATATTATTAGGGTCAGAATCAAGGTTAGTGTTTGGGTTAGGTTAGGGTTTAAGTTTAGGGCTCAAATTAGCATTAGATTTAGGGTTAGGGTAATGACAGGGTTAGGTTTAAGGTTTAGTTGTGGTTTAGTGTAATGGGTAAGGTTAGGGTTAGGCCTATGGTTAGCACAAGGGTTAGGGTTATCATTAGGGTATTGGATAGAGTTAGACCTAAGTTTAGGGCTAGGGTTATGTATAGAATTAGGGATTTTGTTTGGGTTAGTGTTAGGTTTAAGTTAAGGTTTAAAGCTAGGATAAGGACTCTGATTAAGGCTAGGTTTTGGGTTAGGTTAGGGCTAGGGTTAAGACTATGGCTAATGCACAAAGTAGGGTTATGACTAGCGCTAGTTATGAAGTTAGGGTTAAGGCTAGGTCTAGTGTTAGGGTTAGATTTATGGTTACAATGATTTTAGAGCTAGGTTTAGTGTTAGGCTCAGAGTCAGGGTCAGGGTTAGTTTTCAGGTTAGGACTAGAATTAGGGATACGGTTATGGATAGGGTTAGGGCTAGGTGTAAGGTTAGGGTTTGGTTTAGGTTAAGGGTAAAGATTAGGGCTATAACTTGGTTTTGTTTTAGGGCTAGGGCTAGGGTTAGGGTTAAGATTAGGTCTAGGTTTAGGGTAATGGTAAGGAAAACGTTTAGTACTACCCTATAGGTCTAAGTTAAGAGTTATAGTTAGTCTTAGGGCTAGGGTTATGTTTAGTGTTAGGGATAGGGCTAAGTTAAGTCTGAGATTAGGGCAAGTGTTAATGTTAGAGTTAGGCCTAGGGTTAGGGCTAGGTTTAGTGTTAGGGTTTGGATTAGGGTTAGGTTTAGGGTAAGGGGTGAGTTTATACCTAGTTTTAGGGATAGGGTGAGAGTTAGAATTAGGGTTAGGGTTAGGGTTATGATGAAGGCGAGGATTATGTCTAAGATGTGGGTTAAGGTTTGTGTTAGGGTTAGGACTAGGATTAGAGCTAGGGCTAATGTCAGGTTTATGGTTAGAGTTAGGGATAGCATTAGGGTTAGGTTTATATCTAGGTCTATTGTAAGGGTTAGGTTTATGGTTAGTGTCAGGTTTAGAGCTAGGGGTATTATTAGGGTCAGGGTTAGGGTTAAGGTTAGGTTATGGTTTATGTTTAGGGCTTGAATTAACATTAGGTTTAGTGATAGCTTAACAATAGTTTTATATTTAGGGTTCAAGTTAGCTGTAGGGTAATGGATAGGGTTTGGGATGGGCATAGGATTAGGGTTTGGTCTAGGGTTAACATAAGGGTTAGGGTTATCCTTGGGGTAATGAAAAGGGTTAGAGTTAAGGTTAGGGCTAGTGTTATGCTTAGGATTGGATATAAGGTTAGGTTTAGGCTTAGGGTTAGGGCTATGCTTAGCGTTAGGGTTAGCTTTAGAGTTAAAAATAGGGTAGGGATTAGATTAGAGCTAGGTTTGTCAATAGGTTAGGGCTATGGCTAAATTAAGAACTTGTTATGATTGCGGCTAGTTTTAGGGTTAATGTTAGGGCTAGGTATAGTTTCAGGGTTAGGGTGATGTTTAGAGCTAGGATTAATGTCAGGGTCAGTCTTCAGATTAGGATTATGGTTAGAATTAAAGCCAGAATTAGGACTAGGATTAGGTCTAGGGGAAGAGTTAGTGTTTGGCTTAGGCTAAGTGTTATTATTAGGGCAAGGTCTAGGTTTTTTCTTTAGGTCTAGGGCTAGAGTTATGGCTAGATTTAGGATTAGGTTTAGGTCTAGGGCTAGTGTTAGAGTTTGGTTTAGGGTTAGGTTCAGGTTTAGACCCACGATTAGTGTTAGGGTCAGAATAAGGTTCAGGGTTAGGGTTAGGGTTTGGGTTATGGTTAGAGCTAGAATGAGGGCTAGAGTTAGGAGTAGTAATATGATTAAGATTTGGGTTAGGTTAAGGACTAGTGTTAGAATTAGGATTATATTTAGTGTTAGGGTTTGGCTTACGGTAAGGGATAGAGTTAGAGCTAGGGTTAGGGCTATGGTTAGGGTGAAAGCTAGGTTTAGAGCTAAGATTAGGGCTAATTTTTGTGTTAGGATTAGGGCTAGGGTTAGAGTAACAGCTAATGTAAGAACTAGGGTTACAATTAGGGTTAATTTTAGAGTTATGGTTAGGAGTTAGACCTCTAGTGTTAGAATTAGGTTTAAGGCTTGGGTGATATTTAGAGCTAGTTTTAGTGTTAGGTTAGTAGTCAGGGCCAGGGTTAGTTTTAAGGTTAAGGTTAGGACTCAAATTATGGCTAGGGTTACTGTAAGTGTTTGGTTTAAGGTTAGGATGGTGTTTAGAGCTAGGGTGAGTGTTAGGATACGAGTCAGAGTCAGGGTTAGTATTCAGGCTAAGGTTGGACTCAAATTAGGGCTACGGTTAGGTCTAGGTGTAGTATTAGAATTTGGTTTAAGTTAAGGTTTAGTATTAGGGCTATTGCTTGGTTTTGATTTACTGCTAGGGTCAGGGTTAGGGCTAGTTTGACGAGTATCTTTAGTGTTAGGGCTAGTGTTTATGTTAGGCTTAGGCTTAGGGTTAGTGTTAGATTTAGAGTTAGGGATAGATCTAGGGTTACAGCTAGGGCAAGGTTTATGGCTAGGGTTAGAGCTAGGGTTAGGGTTACAGTAATGGATGGGGTTAGAACTAGGGATAGGGCTAGTGTGAAAGTTAGAGTTAGTCTTAGGGCTAGGGGTAGGGTTAGGGATAGGGTTAAATTAGGACTAGAATTAGGGCTAGGGTTATTGTTCAGCCTAGGCCTAGCATTAGGTTTAGGGTTAGGGTTAAGTTTAGGGTAAGGATTGGCATTATAGCTAGGTTTAGAGGTTGGGTGAGGGTTAGAATTAGGGTTAGGCCTATGGTTAGGGTTAGGGTTATGATTAAGGCTGGTTTTAGGGCTAGGATGAGGGCTAGGATTTGTTTTAGGGTAGGGCTAGGATTAGGGCTAGGACTAATATAATGTCTAGAGTTATTGTTAAAGATAGAATTAGGGTTAGGTTTATGGATACAGGTAGTGTAAGGGTTATGTTTAATTTTAGGTCAGGTTTAGAGCCTGGGGTATTATTAGGGTCAGGGCCTTGGTTAGGGTTTGGGATAGGCTATGGTTTAAATTTAGGGCTTGAATTAGCATTAAGGTTAGGGTTAGGGTAATGATAGGTGAGGTTTAGGGTTTAGGTTTGGTTGAGGGTAATGGATAGGGTTAGGATTAGGGATAGGGTTAGGTTTAGGCCTAAGGTTAGCATTAGTGTTAGGGTTACAGTTATGGCGATAGATAGGGTTAGAGCTGGGGTTAGGGCTAGGGTTATGGTTCTGATTAGGACTAGAGTTAGGGTTAGTGTTAGGGTTAAAGCTTGGGTTAGGTCTTGAATTAGGGCTAGGTTTTGTGTTAAGTTAGTACTAGGGTTAGGGTTATGGCTATTGTAAGTACCAGGGTTACATTTAAAGCTAAATTTAGGTTTAAGGTTGGGGCTAGGTCTAGTGTTAGGTTTAGGGTTAGGCTTAGGGTGATCTTTAGAAGTAGGGTTAGTGTTGTGGTCGGATTCAGCGTCAGGGTTAGTTTGGGGTTCAGCTTAAAACTCGAATTAGGGCTAAGTTTAGGGTTAGGCTTAGGGTTCGGTTTAAGTTAAGGGTTAGGTTTAGTGCTATATCTGGGATTTGTTTTAGGGCTAGGGCTAAGATTAGGGCTAGTTTTAGGATTAGCATTAAGGTTAGGCTAGTTTTAGGTTTAGGTTTAGGCTTAGGGTTAAAGTTAGATTTAGAGTTAGAGTTAGATCTAGGTTAGGGCTAGGGCTAAGGATAGGGCTAGGGTTAGGGCTAGGATTATTGTTCCAGTAAATTATAGGTTTAGAACTAGGGATGGGGCAAGAGTGAGAGTTAGAGTTAGTCTTAGGGCTAGGGTTAGGGCTAAGGTTAGGGATAGGCATAAATTAGGGGTAAGCTTAGGGCTAGGGTTATGGCTAAGATTAGGGTTAGGGTTAGGATTAAGGCTAGGTTTAGGGCTAGGATAAGCCTTGGGATTTGTGTTAGGGTTAGAGCTAGGATTAGGGCTAGTGCTAATGTCAGGTCTAAGGTTACAGTTGGGGATAGATTTAGAATGTTTTATGGATAGGTCTAGTGTAATGGTTAGGTTTAGGGTTATAGTTTGTTTGAGGTTAAGGTTTAGGGTTAGGGCTCTAATTAGCTTTAGGGTCAGGGTTAGGGTAATGATAGGTTTTTGTTAAGGGTTTAGTTTAGGTTTAGAGTAATTGATAAGGTTACGGTTAGCAATAGGTCTAGAGTTAGCATTAGGGTCAGGGTTATGGTTAGGATAATGGATATGGTTAGAGCTAAGCTTAGGGCTAGGTTTATGGTTAGAAATAAGTCTTGAGTTAGGGTTAGGGTTAGGGTTAGATCCAGGGTTAGGGATAGGTTTATGTTTAGTGAAAGAGTTGGGTTTTGAGCTTCGTTTAGGGCTAGGGCGAGGGTTAGGTTTAGGGTTAGGTCTAGGGATAAGATTACAGTATGGTTAGGGTTAGGGTTAGGATTAGGGCTATGGTCATCTTTAGGGGTAGTGTTAGGGTTAGGGTAATGGATACGATTAGATGTAGGTTTAGGTTTATGGTTAGAGTTAGACTGAGGTTTAGGCTTATGGTTAGGGCTATGGTTATGGTTAGGTTTATGATAAGCGATAGAGTTTGAGCTAGGGTTAGGTCTATGTTGAGGGTGAGGTTTAGGGTTAGGTCTAGGATTAGTTTTTTTTGGTTAGGTTTAGGTTTAGGGTTATCAATAG
Source organism: Marmota flaviventris (assembly GCF_047511675.1). NCBI lineage: Eukaryota > Metazoa > Chordata > Mammalia > Rodentia > Sciuridae > Marmota > Marmota flaviventris. Next base: position 125,837 of record NW_027287790.1, on the reverse strand, counting down.
AGTTAGGGTTATGTTTAGGGTAATGGGTATCTTTAGAGCTAGGTTTAGTGCTAGAGTTAAGGTTAGGATTAGGGCTAGGTTTAGAGTTAGATTTAGGGATAGGTGTAGGTTTATATTTAGGGTAAGGGTTAGGTTTTGAGCCAGGGTTAACACTAAGGCGAGGTTAGGGTATGGTTTTGACTACAGTTTGTGTTAGGTTTACGCCTAAGGCTAGGTTAAGGCCTAGGATAAGATATAGGTTTTGTGTTAGGTTTAGGCCTAGGGTTAAGGCTATGGGTAATATAAGAGCTAGGGTTATGATTAGGGCTAGTATTAGGGTTAGAGTTATGGCTAGGTCTAGTGTTAGGTTTAGATGATGATTAGGCTCAGGTTTAAAGATAGGTTTACTGTTAAAGGCAAGGTCAGTGTTCAGGTTAAAGTTAGGGTTAGGGTGAAAGCCAGAATTAGGACAAGGTTAGGTTTAGGGGTAGAGTTAGTGTTTGTTTTAGGTTAAGGTTTATTGTTAGGGGTAGGATTAAGTTTTGTTTAGGTCTATAGCTAGAGTTACTGCTAGATTTAGGATATGGTTTAGGTTTAGATCTAGTGTTAGGGTAAGGTTTAGGTATAAGGTTACTATAAGGCTTGTTTCAGGGTTCTGTTTAGGGTTAGGTTCAGGTTTAGACCTATAATTAGTGTTAGTGTCAGAATAAGGGTGAAGGATAGGGTTAGGTTTGGGGTTAGATTTAGAGCTAGAATGAGTGCTTGTGTTAGGACTAGAAATAGGGTTAGTCTAAGGATTAGGATTAGGACTCGGGTTAGCATTATGGATAGGGTTTGGCTTAGGGTAAGAAATATGGTTAGGGCTAGAGTTAGGGTTAGGTTTAGGACTAGGATAAGGGTTAGTGTTAAATCTAATGTTAGGGCTCAGATGAGGGCTATTTTGTGTTAGGGTTAAGGCTAGAGTTAGGGCTAAGGCCAATGTAAGAACTATGTTTATGAGTAGGGTTAGTTTTAGAGATGGGATTTGGGCTGGTCTAGGGTCAGCATTAGCTTTAGGGTTAGGGTGATATTTAGAGCTATGATTAGTTTTAGGCCTAGGACTTGAATTAGAGCTAGGGTTATTGCTAGTTGTAGGATTAGGGTTTGGTTTAGGTTAAGGTTTTTGTTAGAGCAATGGCTCGGTTTTGTTTTAGGGCTAGGACTAGGGTTAGGGCTAGGTTTAGGATTAGCAATGGTATTAGGGCTAGTGGTAGGATGAGGTTTAGGCTTAAGTTTAGGGTTAGATTTAGACTTATGGTTAGATCTAGGGTGAGGGCTATGGCTATGATGAGGGCTACTTTTAGGGCTAAGGTAACAGGGTTAGAAATAAAAATAGGGCTAGGGTGAGAGTGAGTTAGTCTTAGGACTAGGGTTAGGGGTAGGGTTAGGGTTAGGGCTAAATTAGGGCTAGGATTAGCATTAGAGTTAGTGTTAGTGTTAGGCCTATGGTTAAGGCTAGGGTTAGGGTTTGTGTAATTGTTAGGGTTAGGGTTAGTTTTAGGGGATGTGATGGGCTTATAGTTAGGTTCAGGGCTCGGTCGAGTGTTAAAATTAGGGATAGAGCCAGGGTGAGGGTTTGGATTAGGATTAAGGCTAGGTTTAGGGCTAGGATGAGGGCTAGGTTTGTGTTAGGGTAAGGACTACAATTAGGGCTAGGACTAATGTCAGGTCTAGGTTCATGGTTAGGGTTAGGTTTATGGCTAGGTCTAGTGTAAGTGTTGGATTTAGGGTAAGGGTCAGGTTTAGAGCTGGGTGTATTTTTAGGGTCAAATTCCAGGTTAGGGTTTACTTTAGGTTAAGGATTTGTGTTAGGGCTCAAATTAGCATTAGGGTTAGGGTTAGAGTAATGAATAGGATTAGTTTTGGGGTTCAGATTAGGTATAGAGTAATGTATAGGTTTAGTTTTAGGGTTAGTGCTAGGTTTAGGCCTAGGGTTAGCATTTGGGATAGGCTTATGTGTAGGGTAATGGATAGAGTTAGTGCTAGTGTTAGGGATTGGATTAAAGTTAGGATTAGGACTAGGGTTAGGGTTAGGCCTAGGGTTAGTGTTAGGGTTAGGTTTACATTAAGTGTTTATGGCTAGGGCTAGGGTGAGTTTTAGGGTTACAGTCAGGGCTATAGTTAGAATTAGGGTTAGAGTTAGGGATAGGGTTAGCATTAGGGTTAGGTTTATATTTAAGGATATTGAGGTAGGATTTGTGCTATGGTTACAGTTAAGATTAGGGCAAGGGTTAGGGTTAGGGTTAGGGTTACATTTAGGGTAAGAGTTTGAGCTAAGTTTAGGGCTAGGCAAGTGTGAGGGTTAGGGGTAGGGCTAAGGTTAGGATTAGGCTTATAGCTAGTTTTAGTGCTACATTTAGGGCTAGGTTTTGGGAGGAGGTTTATGGCTAGTGTTAGGACTATGGGTAATGTAAGAACTAGGATTATGGTAATGGCTGATTTTCAGGTTAGGGTTATGGATAGGTCTAGTGTTAGGGTATGTTTTTGGTTAGGATAAGGTTTAGAGCTAGGGTTTGTGTTAGGGTAAGTGTCAGTGTTCAGGTTACATTGGAATTACGGTTAGGAGCACAATGTTACTCGGGTTAGTTCTGGGGTATTTTTAGTCATTGCATTAGACTAATGATTATTGTTAGTGCTGGAGCTAGGTTTATGTTTAGGGCTATCGCTTGATTTATGGCTATATTTAGGATTAAGTTTAGGTCTAGGGTTAATGTCACAGTTAGGTTTAGGTATAGGTTTACCCATCGGGCTAGTGATAGTGTTTTGTTTAAGGTTAGGGTCAGGCTTAGACCTAGGGTTAGTGTTAGGATCAGAATAAGGGTCAGGTATAGGCTTAGGGTTTGGGTTAGGGTTAGAGATAGAATGAGGCCTAGGGTTAGGACTAGTAATAGAGTTAGGGTTTGGATTAGGCTAAGGATTAGGGTTAGGACTAGGGTAGTTAGGATGAGCGTTGGAATAGGGTAAGGGATAGGATTAGAGCTAGGGCTAGGTTTAGGGTTAAAACTAGGGTTAGGACTCAGATTAAGGCTAGGTTTCGTGTTAGGGTTGGGGCTATTGCTAATGTAAGACCTGGCATTATGATTAGGGCTAGTTTTAGGATTAAGGTTAGGGCTAGGTTTAGTGTTCGGGTTAGGTTTAGGGTAAAGGTGATGTTTAGAGCTAAGGTTAGTTTTAGGTTCAGAGTCAGGGTCATTCTTAGTTGTACGGTTAGGTTTAGGACTCAAATTAGGGCTAGGGTAATGGCTAGGCAAAGTGTTAGGTTTTGGTTTAGGTTAAAGTTTAGGATTAGATTAGAGCTGTAGCTCAGTTTTGCTTGAATGCTATGGCTATGGTGAGGGATAGTTTTCAAATTAGCATTAGGATTAGGGCTAGTGTTAGGGTGAGGTTTAGGTTTTAGGTTAGGGTTAGACTTAGAGTGAGGGTTACATCTCGGTATAGGGCTAGGGCTAATTTTGGGGCTAGGGTTAGGGCAAGGCTTTGGGTCATGGTAAGGGATAATCTTAGAACTAGGGCTAGGCCTACGGCAAGAGTTAGAGTTAGTCTTAGGGCTAGGGATATGATTAGATTTAGGGTTAGGGATATATTAGGTCTAGGATTAGAGCTAGGTTTAGTATTAGGGCTAGGCCTTGGTTTAGGGCTAGGGTTAGAATTCGGGTTAGGGTATGGTATAATATTATAGGTAGGTTAAGGGCTAGGGTGAGGCTTCACTTTAGGGTTAGGCCAAGTGATAGGGTTAGGGTTCGGATTAAGGCTAGGTTTTGGGCCATGATTAAGGTATTTTTTTTTTTTTTTTTTTTTTTTTTTAGCATAAGGGCTAACATTAGGGTTATTACTAATCTTAGGTCTAGGGTTACGTTTAGGGATAGTTTCAGGACTAGATTTATGGCTATGTATAGTGTAAAGTTTAGGTTGAAGGTTAGGGTCACTTTTGGAGATAGGGGTATTATTAGGGTCAGAATAACGGTTATGGTTTGTTTAGGTTAAGGTTTAGGGTTAGGGCTCAAATTAGGTTAGGATTATGTTTAGGGTTAGGTTAATGGATATGGTTAGGTTTAGGGTTAAGGTTAGGTTTATGGTAATGAATAGTGTTTGGGTTATGGATAGAGTTAGGGTTATCCTAGGATTAGTATTAGGGTTAGGGTTAGGGTTAAGGTAATTGAGAGGTTCAGAGCTAGAGTTAGGGCTAGGGTTATGGTTAGGATTAAGGCTAGGGTTAGGATTAGGTTTAGAGTTAGGTTAGGGTTAAAGCTGGTGTTGGGGTTAGGGTTAGGGCTAGGTTTTAGGTTATGTTAGGGTTAGGGTAGGGCTATGGCTAATATAAGAACTACAGTTATGATTAGGGCTAGTTTTAGGGTTAGAGTTAGGGCTAGGACTAGTGTTAGGGTTAGGTTATGATTAGAGTGATGATTTGAAATATGGTTAGTGTTAGGGTCAGAGTCAATGTCAGTTTAGTTTTAGGGTTAGGGATAACACTAGAAATAAGGCTAGAGTTATCGGTAGGTGTAGAGTTAGGTTTTCTGTTAGGGTTAGGGCAAGAATTAGGGCTAGGTCTAATGTCTGGTCTGAGGTTACAGTTAGGTAAGTGTTAGGGTTAGGGCTAGGGCTCAGTTTTGTTTTAGAGTTACAGCTAGATTTAGAACCAGTTTTAGGATTAGTGATAGTGTTAGGGCTAGTGGTAGGGTGAGTTTCAGGCTTAGGTTTATGGTTATATTTAGAGTTATGTTTAGATCTAGGGTTAGGACTTGGGCTAGGTTTAGGGGTTAGGTTAGGGCTAGTGTTAGGGTTATGGTAACAGATAGAGTTAGTACCAGAAATAGGTCTAGGGCAAGACCTAGAGTTAGTCTTAGGGGTAGGGTTAGAGTTAGGGTTACGATTAGCCCTAAATTAGGGCTAGGATTAGAGCTAGGGTTAGTGTTAGTGTTAGGGTTAGGGTTAGCATTAGTGTTATTGTTGGATTAGGATTAGGGTTAGGGTTAGGGGAAGGGATGTGGGTATACCTAGGTTCAGAACTAGGGCGAGGGTTGAAATTAGGAATTGGGGTAGGGTTAGGTTTCAGGTTAGGATGAAGGCTAGGTTTAGGGCTAGGCTGAGGGCTTGGGTTTGTGTTAGGTTTAGGGCGAAAATTAGGTCTATGGCTAATGTCAGTTCAGGTTACACTTAGGGATAGTGTTGAGGTTAGGTTGGTAGTTAGGTATATTGTAAGGGTTAGGTTTCGGGAAAGGGTCCGGTTTAAAGCTAGGTGTATTGTTAGGGTAAGTGTCTTGTTTAGGGTTTGGTTTAGGTTTAGGGCTTGGGTTAGCATTAGGTTTAGGGATTGGGTTAGAGTAACTAATATGGTTAGGTTTAGTGTTCAGGTTAGTTTTAGGAAATAGATAGCGTTAGTGTTAAAGATAGGTTTAGAGTTAGGCCTAGGGTTAGAATTTGGATTAGGCTTATGTTTAGGTTAATGGATAGGTTTAAAGCTAGGGTTATGGTTAGGATTAGGGCTAGGGTTAGGGTTAGGGTTAAGCCTAGGTTTAGTGTTATGGTTAGGTTTAGGGTAAGTGTTAGGGTTTGAGCTATGTTTAGGGCTAGGGCAATGGTTAGGGTTAATGTGAAATCTAGGTTTAGGGCTAGGGTTAAGTTTAGAGCTAAGTTTATCATTAGGCTTAGATTATGTTTAGAGTAATGGATAGAGTTAGAACCAGGGTTTGGCCTTGGTTATGGTTAGGATAAAGACTAGGTTTAGGGTTAGGGTTAGGGTTAGGGTTAAGGTTAGGTCTAGATTATATTTGGGCAAGGGATAGGATTTTAGCTAGGATTAGCATCAAGACAGGGTTAGGGTTAGGGTTAGGTCTAGGGCTAGGGTTCAGGTTATGCTTAGAACTAGGTTTTGTGTGAGGTTTGGGGCTAACATTAGGGCTATATGTAATGTGAGGCCTAGAGTTAGGATTATGGCTAGGTTTATTGTTAGGGTTATGGCTAGATTTTGGGTTAGCATAAAATTTAGAGCTAGGATTTGTGTTATAGAAAGGGACAGTGTTTGGGTTAGGGTTATGGCCAGAATTAGACTAGGCTTAGGTCTAGAGTTAGAGGTACTGTTTTGGTTAGTTTAAGGGTTATTGTGAGGGCTAAGGCTAGGTTTTTGTTTAGGTCTAGAGCTAAACTTAAGGGTAGATTTTGAATTAGGTTTAGATCTAGGGATAATGGTAGGTTTAGGTTTAGATATATGTTTACCAGTAGGGCTAGTGTTAGGGTTTGGTTTAGGGTTACGGTCAGGTTTAGACCTCTGGTTTGTGTTATGGTCAGAATAAGGGTCAGGGTTAGGTTCAGGGTTTTGGATAGGGTTAGAGCTAGAATTAGATCTAGGGTTCGGACTATTAATAGGGTTAATATTTGTTCAGCCTAAGAATTAGGAATAGGTCAAGGGTTACCATTAAGGTTAGGGTTTTGCTTAGGGTAATGGATAGGGTTAGACATAGGTTTAGGGCTAGGGTTATGGTTTTGGTTAGGGTTAAAGCTAGTTTTAGCTACACTCAGATTAGGGCTAGTTTTTGTGTGAGGTTTAAGACTAGGGTTAGGGCAATGACAAATATAAGAACTAGGGTTACAATTAGGGTTAGTTTTAGGGTTAGGTTAGGGATAGGTCAGTGTTAGCTTTAGGTTTAAAGTTAGATTGATATTTATAGCTAGAGATAGTGTTAGGATATGAGTCAGGTCGGGGTTAGTTTTACAGTTAGGGTTAGGACTCGAATTAGGGATAGGGTTACTCTTAGGGTTTGGTGTAAGTTTAGGGTGCTGTTTAGAGCTAGGGTGAGTGTTAGGATATGAGTCCGGTTCTGGGTTATTTTTAAGGTTAGGATTATGTCTTGAATTAAGGCTAGGGTTAGTTCTAGGTGTAGTTCTAGTGTTTGGTTTAAGTTACAGTTTAGTGTTAGGCCTGTTGCTCAGTTTTGTTTTAGTGCTATGGTTAGGGTTAGGGCTAGTTTTATGATTAGCTTTAGTGTTAGGGCTAGGGTTATGGTTTGGGTTACGATTAAGGCTAGGTTTAACACTAGGATTAGGGATAGGTTTTGTGTTAGCTTTAGGGCAAGAATTAGGGTTATGGCTCATGTCAGGTCTAGGTTTACATTTAGGGAGAGTGTAGGGGTTAGGTTTATGGCTAGGTCTACTTTAAGTGTTGCATTTAGGGGAAGGGTCAGGTTGAGAGCTAGGTGTATTATTAGGGTCATGGTCAGGCTTCGGGTTTGGGTTAGGATAAGGTTTAGGTTTAGGGCTCATATTAGCATTAATGTTAGAGTTAGGGTTAGGGTAATGGATAGGGTAAGGATTAGGGTAAGAGTAATGGGTAGGGTTAGAGCTAGAGTTACGGCTAGGGTTAAAGTTAGGATTAGGGCTAGGGTTAAGTTTAGGGTTAAGTTTAGGCCAAGGGTTAGTGTTAGCATTAGGTTATATTTAAGGATTTGGGATTGAGCTAAGATTTGCACTAGGACAAGGTTTAGGGTTAAAGTCAGAGTTAGGGTTAGGGCTAGGGTTAGCATTAAAATTATGGTTATGGTTAGGGTAATGTATAGAGTTAGAAGTAGGCTTTGGCTTATGGTTATGGCTAGTTTTAGCGTTAGTGATGTGGCTAGGCCTAGGTAAGGGTTAGGTTTTCTGTTAGAAAAAGGTTTCGAGCTAGGGTTTGTGTTAGGGTAAGGGTTAGTGTTTTGGTTAGGGTTAGGTTTATGATTAGATCCAGCATTAGGACTAGGGTTAGGTCTAGGGTTAGAGTTAGTGTTTGGGTTACGATAAGGGTTGTTGTTAGGGCTTTGGGCTAGGTTTTTGTTTAGGGCTATGGCTAGAGTTATCACTAGATGAAGGATTAGGTGTAGATCTTGGTCTAGTGTTAGGGTAAGGTATAGGTATAGGGTTACAGGTAGCACCAATGTTAGGGGTCAGTTGGGTTAGGATCAAGTTTAGACCTATGGTTTGTATTAGGGTCAGAATAAGGGTCAGGGTTAGATTTAGGGTTTTGGATAGGGGTAGAGCTAGATTGAGAGCTAGTGTTTGGACTAGCAATCGAGTTAGGTTTTGGGTTAGGCTAGGGATGAGGTTAAAACTAGGTAGCTTTAGGGTTAGAGTTTGGTTTAGGTTAAGGGACAGGGTTAGTGCTAGGGTTAGGGCTAAGGTTAGGGCTAGGCTTAGGGTCAGGGTTAGGGGTAGGGCTAGGGTTACAGTTAAGGGTATGTTAGGGCTCAGATTAGGGCTAGGTTTGGTGTTATCTTTAGGTCTATGGCTAATGTAAGAACTAGGGTTACAATTGGGACTAGTTTTAGGGTTATTGTTACGTCTAGGTCTAGTATTAGGTTAGCTTTAGGGTTAGGGTTATGTTTAGGATAATGGATAGGTTAGGGTTAGGGAATGTGTTAGGGTGAGGCTGAGGGTTAGAATTGGGGTTAGGGTTCGGGTTAGAGTATTGGATAGGGTTAGATCTAGGGTTAGGTCTAGGGTTTTTATTAGGGTTAGTTTTAGGTTTAGCGTAAGGAATTAAGTTATGATTAGGTTTAGGGTAAGTGTTAGATCTACATTTAGGGTTAGAGATGGGGGTAAAGCTAGTGTTTGGGCTCAGATTAGGGCTAGGTTTGGTGTTATCTTTAGGTCTATGGCTAATGTAAGAACTAGGGTTACAATTGGGACTAGTTTTAGGGTTATTGTTACGTCTAGGTCTAGTATTAGGTTAGCTTTAGGGTTAGGGTTATGTTTAGGATAATGGATAGGTTAGGGTTAGGGAATGTGTTAGGGTGAGGCTGAGGGTTAGAATTGGGGTTAGGGTTCGGGTTAGAGTATTGGATAGCGTTAGATCTAGGGTTAGGTCTAGGGTTTTTGTTAGGGTTAGGTTTAGGTTTAGCGTAAGGAATTAAGTTATGATTAGGTTTAGGGTAAGTGTTAGATCTACATTTAGGGTTAGAGATGGGGGTAAAGCTAGTGTTTGGGCTCAGATTAGGGCTAGGTTTTGGGTTTTGATAGGGCTAGTGTTAGTGATATTGCTAATGTAAGAACTAGGGTTATGATTGGGGCTAATTTTAGGGTTACAATTAGGAATAAGTCTAGTTTTAGGATTAGGTTTAAGTTTAGGGTGATGTTTTGAGCTACAATTAGTGTTAGGTTAGGGTTAGTTTTAGGTTAGGGATAGGACTTGAATCAGGGGTAGGCTTAGGACTAGATGTAGGGTTAGGATTTGGTTTAAGTTAAGTATTAGGGTTAGTGCTATAGCTTGGTTATGTTTTAGGACTAAGGCTAAGGTTATGGTAAGGGATAGGGTTAGAACTAGAAATAGGGTCAGGCAAGAATTAGATTTAATCTTAAGGCTAGGGTTAGGATTAGGGTTAGGGCTAAACTAGGCCTAGGAATAGGTCTAGGATTAGTGTTACGGTTAGGCCTAATTTTAGGGCTATGTTTAGGGTTAGGTTTAGGGGAAGAGATGGGGTTATAGCTAGGTTTAGGGCTAGAGAGATGATTAGAATTAGGTTTAGGGATAGCGATAGGATTGGATTAGGATTAAGGATAGATTTGGTGTTAGGATGAGAGCTACAGTTTTTGTTAGGTTTAGCACAATTTTTAGGGATAGGGATAATGTGAGGTTTAGGGTTATGGCTAGGGGTAGTTATAGGGTTAGTTTCATGGCTAGGTCTTTTATAAGGGTTAGTTTTAGGGTACGGATCAAGTTTAGAATTAGGAGTTTTTTTTAAGATCAACTTCAGGTTTCAGTTATGGGTTAGGTTAAGTTTTAGGGTATGGCTCAAATTAGGGTTGGGTTAGAGTTAGGTTTAGGGTAATGGATAGGTTTAAATTTAGGATTCAGGTTAAGATTAAGATAATGGGTATGGTTAGGGTTCGTTATACGGTTAGGGTTAGGCCTAGGGTTAGCATTTGTGTTATGATTACTGTTAGGGTAATGGATAGCATTAGAGCTAGGGTGTGGGCTAGCGTTTTGGTTAGGATTAGGGCTAGAGTTAGGGTTAGGGTTAGGGCTAGGGCGAGGGTTAGTTTTTGGGTTAGGTTTAGGATATAGATTAGGTTTTGAACTAGGGTTAGTGCTAGGGTGAAATTTAGGTTTAGTGTTATGTCTAGGGTTAGATTTACAGTTAAGATTAGGGTTAGAGTTAGGGTTAGGGCTAAGGTTACCTTTAGAGTTAGGCTAATGGATAGGAATAGATGTCAAGTTAGGGTTAGGATTAGTTTTAGGTTTTTGGTTAGTGTTAGGGTTTGGGCTAGGGTTAGTTAGAGTACAGTTTAAGATTTGATCTATGGTTAGGGCTATGATGAGGGTTAGGTTTAGGGTTAGGTCTAGGGTTAGGTTTACAGTTAGAGTTAGAGCTAGGGTTATCATTAGGATTAGGGTTAGGTTTATTGTAATGGATAATTATAGAGATAGTATTAGGGTTAGTGTTAACATTATGATTAGGGCTAGAGTTAGCGTTAGGTTTAGGGATAGGGCTAGGCTTATGTTTAGAGTTAGGGTTAGGGATTTAGCTAGGTTTAGGTCTAAGTGGAGGGTTAGGATTAGTGTGAGGGATATGATTAGTGTTAGGGTTATGCTTAGGGCTAGGTTTAGGCCAGGGATTAGGGCTAGATTTTGTGTTAGATTTAGAGCTAGGGTTAGGGCTATTGGTATATAAGAACTAGGGTTATGGTTAGAGTTATGGCTATGTCTAGTGTTAGGTTTCTGTTTTGGTTACGATCAGGTTTAAAGCTAATTGGTGTTAGTGTCAGGGTCTGTATTTGGATTAGGAATAGGGTTAGGGATAGAGCTTAAATTAGGATTGGCTAGGTCTAGATGTAGGGTTAGTGTTTGGGTTAGGTTAAGGGTTATCATTAGGGCCAGGGCTAGGTTTTTGTTTCAGTCGTGGGTGAGAGATGGCTAGATTTATGATTAAGTTTATGTCTAGGGCTAGTGTTAGCATTAGGTTTAGGTATAGGTTTACAGGTAGGGCTAATTTGAGAGTTTGGTTTATGGTTAGGATCAGGGCTAGGGTTAGTGTTATGGTAATGGTTATAACTAGAATGATGGCTAGTATTAGGACTAGTAATAAAGTTAGGATTTGTGTTAAGCTAAGGATTAGGGTTAGGACTAGAGTTAGCATTAAGTTTAGGGTTTGGCTTAGGGTAAGGGATAGGATTTGTAGTAGGGTTAAGGTTAGGGTTAGGGCTAGTGTTAGGGTTAGGTTCATGTATAGGTTTATTTCTAGTGCTACTGTTAGGATTCGCTTTAAAGTTAGGTCAGGTTTAGACCTATGGTTACTGTTAGGGTCAGAATAAATGTCAGGTTTGGGTTATGGTTAGAGCTAGAATGAGGGCTAAGGTTAGGACTACTAATAGGTTTAGGCTTTGAGTTAAATTAAGGATTAAGGTTAAGACTAGTGTTAGCATTAGGTTAGGGTTAACTTAGGGTAAGGGATAGGGTTAGAGCTAGGGTTAGGGCTATGTATAGGGTTAGGGTTAGTGTTAGTGTTAGTGTAAGAATTAAAGCTAAGGTTAGCTCTCAGTTTAGAGCTAGGTTTAGGTTAGAGTTAGAGCTAGGGTTAAAGTTACAGCCAATGTATGGACTAGAGTTACGATTTGGGCTAGTTATAGGATTAGGATTAGGACTAGGTCTAGTATTAGGATAAACTACTGGAAAATTTACCCTAGACACAATCCTAAATTTAACAGCATAGCCCTAACCCTAACTCAAACACTAAACCTAACCATAAACTTAAACATAAACATAGCCCTAATCCTAACCATAAACCTAAACATAAACATAGCCCTAATCCTAACCCTAAACCAAAATCTAACCCTAACCCTAACCCTATATCTAACCCTATCCATTACACTAACCCTAAACCTAACCTTAATGATAACCCTAGCCCTAGCCCTAACCCTAACACTAACTCTACCATAATCCTATCAATAGACCTAACCCTAAAACTAACCCTCTCCCTAGCCATAATTCTAGCTGAAAACCGAACCCTTACACTAACCATAACCCTAAACCTAACCCTAGTTCTAAACCTAATCCTAACCATAACTCAAGATCTATTCCTAACATTAACCCTAGTTCTAACCTAAGCTCTAATTTGACCCACTACCATAACCATAACTCTTACCCTAATGCTAACCCTAAGCCTAACCCTAACCCTATTGCTAATGCTAACCCTATCAATTACCCTAAACCTAACCTGAGCCCTAAACTAAACCCTGTCATTACCCTACCTCTAACCCTAATGCTAATTTGAGCCCTAAACCTAAATCCTAACTTCAACAAAAACTTAACCTTGACCCTAACCTTAAAATTTCCCCTAGCTCTAAACCTGAACCTTAGCCTATGCCTAACCCTTACATTAGATGTAGACCTAAACTTAACCCTAAAATTATTTTTAACCATAACCCTAGACCTGATATTAGCCCTAGCCCTAATCCTAGCCTTAATCATAACCCTAACTCTACACCTATCCCTATGCCTACTCTAGCCCTCACCCTACCTCTAAACCTAGCTATAACATCATCCCTTATCCTAAACATAAACCTAACCATAACTCTATCACTAGGCCTAAACTGAACACTAACTCTAGCCCTAATCCTGGCCTTAACTTAACCCTTATCCAAATCCTAACCCTAATCCTAGCCCTAAGACAAACTCTAACTCTCACACTAGCCCTATTCCTAGTTCTAACCCTATACCTTACTGTAACTCTAAACCTAGCCCTAACCTTAGCCCTAAACCTTGCCCTATCCTTAGTCCTAGCCTAACCCTAGATCTAAGCCTAACTCTAAATATAACTGTAACCATAAGTCTAAGCCTAACACTAACAGTTGACCTAACCTGAATACTCATCATAAAACTAGTGCTAACCCTAACCCTGGAACTCAAACAAAACCGAGCAATAGACATAACCCTAAACCTTAACTTACAACAAACCCTAAATTACACCTAGAACAAATCCTAGCCCTAATTCGAGTCCTAACCCTAATATTAAAACTAACCCTGACCCTGAATTATACCCTAACACTCACCCTAGCTCTTAAACACCACTCTTACCTTAAACCAAACCCTAACAGTAATCCTAGCCCTAATTTGAGTCCTAATTCTAAAACTAACCCTGTCCCTGACTCCTACCTAACAATAACCCTTGCTCTAAATTCACCCTAACCTTAAACCTAACCATAACCTAACCATAACCAAACACTAATCGTAAACACTAACCCTAAATCTAACTAAATTGTAATCCTGATTCTTACATTATTCATTGCCCTAACCCTAGCCCTAATGCTAACATAAATCTAGCCATAATCTGAGCCGTAAACCTAGCTTTAACACTAACCCTAATCCTAACCCTACCCCTAACACTAGCTCTAACTCTATCCCTAAACCTAAGCAAAACCCTAACCCTAATGGTAACCCTAGACCTATCCCTAATCCTTAGGCTAATCAAAACCCTAACCCTTTTAGTAGTCCAAAACCTAGCCCTCATTCGATCTCTAACCTATCCCAAACCCTAACGCTAACCCTGACCCTTATTCTGACCATAACACTAACCCTAGCTATAAATCTGATTCTAACCCTAGACCAAACCTTAACACTAGCCTTACCAGTAAACTTATACTAAACCTGACTCTACCACAAGTCCTAGACCTAAACTTAATCCTAAATGTAGCCTTAACTCTAGCCCTAGGCCTAAACAAAAACCTAAGTCTAGCCCTAAAAATAAGCCTTAACCTAATGCAAAGTCTAACCCTACCCCTAGACATAAACTTAGTCCTAATTCTGTCTTTAACCTTAACCCTAACATTAACCTGAACATGGACACTGCATTTAACACTAAGCTAACTCTAAACCTGACCCTAACTGAAAATCTAAACCTAACACTAGACCTAGCCATAACCCTAAAACTCCAAGTAGCCCTAATCATAATCCTAGCTCTTACATTACCATAGCCCTAACCCTACATCTTAACCTAATACAAAACCTAGAGTGAATCCTAGGCCTAAACCTAGCCCTATGTGTAACACTCACCCTAACCCTAGCCCGAATCCTAACCCTAACTGTAGCCTTAGTCCTAAATTTACTCAATGCCTAAATCTTGCCATAAATATAAACTTAGACTTATCCCTAACTCTAACACTAACCCTATTCCTAACCCTAAACTTAACCCTATCCCTAAAACTAGCTCTGAACATAAACATTACCCTAAACCTAACCCTAACCCTATTGATAACCCTAGCCATAACACTAACCCTAACCCAAACCCTAACCAGAAAAATAACCCTAGACCTAACACTAAACCTAACACTTGTCATAGCCCTAACTCTAGCTTAAACCCTATCTTGTAATAGAAACCTAAACCTACCCATACCTTAACTTTAACCCTAAAACTAAATCTAACCATAAGCCTAAACTTAAACTTACATATAACCATATCCATTATCCTAACCCTTATCTTAACCCTAATGATAAACGTAGAGCTAACCCTAACCCTAAACCTAAACCTACCATAATCTTATCCCTAGACCTAATGCTGAACCTAACCCAAAACTTATCCTTTGCTCTAACTCTATCTCAAACCCTAATCCTTATGGTAAACAAACCCTAGGCCAAACCCTAACCCTAATCCTAGCCCTAATCCTAACCGCAACCATAGCCCAAACCCTAGTTCTGATTCTATCTATTACCATAACCATAACCCTAAACCTAATACTAACCTGGCTCTAATAACCTTATATCAACCTTTATCCCTAGCTCTGATTCTAACCTGAACCCTCAACCTAGCCCTAACACTTACTAAATCCATGAGCCTTACCCTTAACCTACCGGTAGGAAAACACTAAGCCTAATACTAACCCTAACCCTAGCCCTAACCCTAATACTAACCCTAACCCTTGACCTAGACCTAAACCTAACTCTAGCCTTAGCACTAACCCTAGCTTAAACCTTAACGCATATCCTAATCTTAACCCTAACCCTAACCCTAGCCTTAACCATAACCCTAACCCTAACTCTAGCCCTAATCCTAAACATAATCCTAGCCCTAACCATAGCTCTAAATCAATCAATTACCCAAACAATAACCATAAACCTAATGCTAACCCTAGGCCTAACCCTAACCCTATCCATTAACCTAAACCTAATATGAACCCTAAACCTAACCTGAAGACAAAACCTAACCCTATCCCTTACACTAACCCTAACTCTAACCCTAATGCTAATTTGAGTGCTAACCCTAAATCTCAAACTAATCCAAACCCAAAACCTGACCTGACCATTATAATACCTCTAGGTCTAAACCTGAACCTTACCCTAAACCTAACTGAATATAGACCTAGCCATAAACCTTACCCTAAACCTATCCCTAACTGTAACTCTAGACCTGATATTATACCTAGCCCTAATTCTTGCCATAACCCTAACACAAATGCTAGCCCTCATTCTAGCCCTAAACCTAGTCTTGATCCTAACCCAAACCCTAACTCTAGCCCTATCCCTAATTTTATGCCTCACCCTATATCTGAACCTAGATATAACCTCAACCCTTCCCCTAAATCTAACCCTAACTCTAACCCTAGATTTAACCCTTACACTAATCCTAGACCTGATCCTAGCCCTAATTTAGCCCTAACCCTAATCCTAACACTAGCACTAATACTAAGTATAACTATCGCCCTAGCCCTATTCCTAGTTCTAACCCTATCCCTTAGCATAACCCCAACACTTGCTCTACCCTTAGCCCTAACCTAGCCCTACCAGTAACCCTAGATCTAACCATAACTCTATAACTAACCCCAATCCTAAACCTAAACCTCACACTAAATCTAGCCCTAACACTAACTCTAATCCTAAAACTAGCTCTAACCTACTTCCAGCCTTAAAAAAATCGAGCTATAGCCCTAACTCTAACCCTTAACTTAAACCAAAACCCAACCTTGACCCTAATTCTGACCCTAACACTAACTATACCTCTCAGATCACCCTAAAATTATACCTAACTCTAAAACTAAACCTACCCCTACCCTAACCCTAAAGTAGCCCTAATCACAACCCTAGTTCTTACGTTAGTTGTAGCCCTAATCCTAGACCTAACCTAACCCAAAACCTAGCACTAATCTGAGACCTACACCTGTTTTAATCCTAAACCTAACCAGAGCCCTAACCATTACCATAAACCTAAACCTAACACTAAAACTTGCCCTAACCCTAAACCTAACCCTAGTCTTAATCCTAACCATAATCCTAGCCCTAACCCTAGCTCTAACCCTAGCCCTAACCCTATCCATACCCTAACCATAACCCTAACCCTAATGCTAATTTTAGGATAACCCTAATCCTATCTCAAACCCTAACTTTTTCCATTACCCTAAACCTAACCTGAAATTAAAACTAAGTATAAACATTACCCTAACCTTAATAATTACCCTAACGCTAATGAAAGCCCTGATCCTAAACCTTAACCTTTCTCAAACCTTAATCATGACAGTGACCCTAATAATAACTCTGTCTCTATACCTGACCCTAACCCTCAACCTAAACCTTACACTAGAACTAGCCATAAACTGAACCCTAAAACTAAACGTAACCATAAACCTAGACCTGACATTAGGCATAGCACTAATTCTAACCCTAACCCTAACACAAAACTAAACCCTAATCCTAGTCCTAAACCAAGCCCTAATCCCAGCCCTAAACCTAGCCTTCATACTAACCCTAACACTAACCCTAGCCCTAACCCTATTTTGTACCTTGCCCTAAACCTAGCTATATCATCATATCTTACACTAATCCTAACCCTTACCCTAACCCTAAACATAGGCCTAGCCCTAACACTAACCCTAGTGCTAATCCTTGCACAAATTTAGTCCTAAACCTAACCCTAACTGTAAACCTAACCCTACCTCTCACCCTAGCATTAACCCTAGTTCTAAATCTATCCCTCACCATAACACAAACCTTAAACCTAAACCTAACCCAACCCCATTCCTACTTTTGCCCTAGCCCTAAACCTAGACCTAACTCTAACCTCAATCATATCCTAATGCTTAGTCTAAACCTCACCCTAACACTAGCCCTAACCCTAATGCTAATTGGAAAACTAGCCCTGACCCTAGAACTAGCACTCAAACAAATCCGTGTCATAGGCTTAATGCTAATTCTTAACCTAAACTAAAACCCTAAGATTATATCTAGCCTTAACCACAGCCATAATTTGAGTCCTAACCCTAACTCTAGAACTTACTCTGACCCTGACTCAGACCCTAAAAATAACCCTAGCTCTAAACATCACACTAACACTAAACTTAACCCGAACACTAGACCTAGCCCTACCTCTAACCCTAAAACTAGCTCTAATCGTAACACCAGTTCTTACATTAGCCATAGCCCTGTACTAACAGAAAAGCAAGCTCTAATCTGAGACCTAAACCTAGCTTTAAACCTAACCCTAAACAAAACCTAGACCTAGACATAAACCTAGCTCTAAACCTATTCCTTACCCTAAGGGAAACCTTCACCCTAATGCTACCCTACTCCTAACCCAAATCCTTAGCCTACCCCAAGCCATAACACTATTACTAGCACTAACCCTAGCCCTAATTCTAACTTTAACATTAACCCAAATCCTAACCCTAATCCTGACCCTTAATCTGACCCTAACTCTAACCCTAGGATTAAACCTGACCCTAACCCTAAACTGAACCCTAACACTAGCCCTATGGGTAACCCTATACCTAAAACTAACCCTAACACTCGATCTAGGCAAAAACCTAATCCTAAATCTATACATAATTCTAGTTCTAGACCTAAACAAAAACCTAGTCTTAGCCCTCACAATAACCCTTAACCTAACCCAAAGACTACCTCTACTTCTAGACTTAAACCTAGTCCTCATTCTGGCCATAACCCTAACCCCAAAAGTGTCCCTTTCTGTAAAACAAATCCTAGCTCTAAAAATTATGCTAACCCAAAATCTATCCATAACACTAACAATAGAACTAGCCATAACCCTAACTCTAGGTCTTACATTACATATAGCCCTAATGTTAGCCCCAAACCTCACACAAAGCCTAGCTCTAAGTGTAACCCTAAACCTAACCCTAGACCTAACCCTAAACCTAACCGTTGCCTTAACCCTAACCCTAGCTCAAACACTAACCATGCCCAAATATAAATCTAGACCTAACTCTAAGCCTAGTCCTAATCCTAACTATAACCAAGGCAAAACCCTAGTTCTAACTCTATCCATTACGCTAAACATAATCCTAACCCTAAAGCTAAACCTATCTCTAAACTTAATCCTAACCCTAAACCTAGATGTCACACTAAACCTAAACATTGCCCTAGTCCTAAACATAGCTCAAACCCTAACACTTACCCTAAACCTAACCCTAACACTAACCCTAGGCTTAACTCTAACCCTAACCCTAGCCCTAATCCTAACCATAACCCTAGCCCTAAACCTGTCCATTACCCTAAGCATAAGCCTAATCCAAATGCTAACCCTATTCTGCTGCCTTTCCTATCCTCTACTATCCCCCTTCCCCTCCTCTCCCCTCCCATCTTCTCTCTAGTGTCTATTGCAGCAGAATACTATAGACACTAGTATGGCAAAATGTAAAACAGTGGACGTGTAACTGATGTGATTCTGCAATCTGTATAAGGGGTAAAAATGGGAGTTCATAACGCACCTGAATAAAACGTGTGAAATATGATATGTCAAGAACTATGTAATGTTTTGAACAACCAACAATAAAATCCAAATGCTAACCTTAGGCCTAACTCTAAACCTATCTCTAACACTAAATCTATCCATTTCCTAAAACTAACCTGAACACTAAAACTAACCTATTAATTACTCTAACCCAATCACTAACCCTAATGCTAAATCAAGCCCTAAACCTAAACCATAACCTAAACCAAACCCTAAACAAGACACTTACTCTAACAATACAACTAGGTTTAAACCAGACCCTTTCCCGAAACCTAACCCTTACAATAGACCCAGCCATAAACCTAACCTTAACATTGACCCTAAGAGTAACCCAAACTGACATTAGCCATAGACCTAATTCTCGCCCTAAATGTAACACAAACCCAAGCCCTCATCCGAGCCCTAAACCTAGCCTTAATCCTAACCTGAACCCTAACCCTAGCCCAATCCTTAATTTCAACCCTCGCCCTAGTTCTGAACCTAGTTATAACCACATCCCTTCCCCTAACACTAACCCTAACCCTAATCCAAAACTAACACTAATGCTAACCCTAACCCTAACACTAACACTAACCCTAGCTCTAATTCTAGCCCTAACTGAGGGCTAATCATAACCCTAACTCTAAACCAACCCCTTAGACTGACTTTAACTCTTGCCCTAGACCTATTTCTAGTACTAACTTTATCTGTTACCATAACCCTAACACTAGCCCTAACCTAACCCCTAAACCTAGCCCAAGTCCTAACCCTAAATCTAACCGTAACTCTAAATATAACCCTAAACTTAAGCCTGAACCTCACCCTACCACTAGCCCTAACACTATCACTAATCCTAAAATTAGTTCTAAACCTAGCTGTAGCTCTAAAACAAAACTGAGCCATAGCCCTAACCCTAACAATAACCTAACTGTAACCTCAGACCTGACATTAGACCTAGCCCTAATTCTTGCCCTAACCCTAACACAAAACCTAACCTTACACCTACCCATAACTCTAGCCTTATTTATAGTGTTATCCCTAACCCTAAAACTAACACTGACCTTGACTCTGACCCTAACACTAACCCTATTTCAAATCATCACTCTAATCATAACCTAACCCTAACACTAGACCTAGCCCTAACCCTAACCCTAAAACTAGCCCTAAACGTAACCCTAGTTCTTATATTAACCATAGCCCTACCCTAACCCTAACCTAATCTAAAACCTAGCCCTAACCCTAACCCTAACACTAGCTTTAACCCTAACTTCATTCTAAACCTAATCCTAACCCTAGCCTTAATCCAAACCATAACCCTAGCCCTAACTCTAGCTCTAATCCCATCTATTACCTTAACCCTAACCCTAACATTAATCCTAGGATAACCCTAACTCTATCCATAACCCTAACTGTATTCATTACCATAAACCTAACCTGAACCCTAAATCTAACCATATCCATTATCGTAACCCTAAACATAATCTAACCTAATTTGAGACCTAACCCTAAACCTTAACCTAAAAAACCCTAAATCTAACCCTGAAACTATCCCTAACCATAACCCTAGACTTAACATTACCCCTAGGCCTAATATTACC
Source organism: Marmota flaviventris (assembly GCF_047511675.1). Lineage (NCBI taxonomy): Eukaryota > Metazoa > Chordata > Mammalia > Rodentia > Sciuridae > Marmota > Marmota flaviventris. The sequence continues at coordinate 105,544 of NW_027287790.1, read as the reverse complement.
CTTATGCTAATAAAAGCCCTAATCCTGGACCTATACCTAGACTTAACCCGAACCCTAACCCTATCACTAGGTCTAACTCTAAAGTGAACCCTCACCCTAGCCCTTAACATACCTATAATATTATACCATACCCTAACCCGAATTCTAACCCTAGCCCTAAACCAAGGCCTAGCCCTAATACTAAACCTAGCTCTAATCCTAGACCTAATTTATCCCTAAACCTAAATCTAATCATATCCCTAGCCCTAAGACTAACTGTAACTCTTGCCCTAGGCCTAGCCTTAGTTCTAACATTATCCCTTACCATGACCCAAAGCCTAGCCCTAACCCTAGCCCCAAAATTAGCCCTAGCACTAAACGAAGATCTAACCCTCACTCTAAATCTAACCCTAACCTAAAACCTAAACATCACCCTAACACTAGCCCTAATCCTAATGCTAATTTGAAAACTATTCCTCACCATTGACATAGCATTCAAGCAAAACTGAGCTACGGCTCTAATCCTAAACCTTAACCTAAACGAAACCCTAACACTATGCCTAGCCATTAACCTAGCCCTAATTTGAGTCCTAAACTTAACTGTACAACTAAGAATAACCCTGACTCTGATTGTAAAACAAACCTTAGCTCTAAACATTACCCTAACCCTAAACCTAACCCGAACACTAGACCTAGCTCTAACCCTAATCCTAAAACTAGCCCTAATCATAATGCCAGGTCTTACATTAGCAATAGCCCTAACCCTAACATAAAACCTAGCCTTAATCTGAACCCTAAACCTAGCTTTAACCCTAACCCTAACACTAACCCTAACCCCCTAACCCTAGCTCTAACCCTATCTCATACCCTATGCCATCCCTCATCCTAACGCTATCCTAGTCCTAACCCTGATCCTTAGGTCTACCCCAAACCCTAACTCTATTACTAGTCCTAACCCTAGGCCTCATTCTATCTCTAACCCTAAGCCAAACCCTAAGCCTATACCTGACCCTTATTCTGACCTTAAAACTAACCCTAGGTCTAAGCCTGACCCTAACCCTAAACCAAACACTAACACTAGCCCTATGGGTAAACCTATAGCTAAAACTAATTGTAACATTAACACTAGACCTAAACTTAATCCTATATATAGCCATAACTCTAGCCATAGCCCTAAACAAAAACCTAGCTCCAGCACTAACAATAACCATTAGTCTAACACAATGACTAACAATACCCCTAGAACTAACCCTAGTAAAATTGTGCTCCTAACCGAAAATCCAATGCTAACCTCCACACCGACCCTTACCCTAACACAAACCCTAGCTCTAAACCTTTTCCTAGCCAAACCTTCCCTAACACTAGACCTATCCATAACCCTAACCTTAAAACTAGCCATAACCATAATCCTAGTTATTACATTACCCATAGTCCTAACACTAACCATAAACCTCCTCCCCAAACCTAGCCCCAAATGTAGCACTAAAACTAGCTGTAAGCCTAATCCTAACCTTAGCCCTAGCCCTAACCCTCACACTTGCCTTGCCCAATATCATAGAAATTTGAAGAAAACTAGGGCCACACTGGAGCTCTCTGTGCAGATGGAAGGCTCGGCTGTGTGCTTGCTCTCGGCTCAGTGGGAACTCAAAGGTCTTGGCTGCACATGTTCTCTCAGCTCAGATGGAAATCTCAGCCTTGTGTGAGCTCTTGGCTGCAGGTTCGCTCTCAGCTCAGACAGAAGTCTGGGCTGTGCAGGCGCTCTCTGCACAGAGGACAGGTAGCACAGAACACAGAAGCTTTGCTTGTGGGTCACCAGGCCAAGCTCTGGACATGGCCAAAAGTCACCCCAGAACCACCCACCTCACCGAACACCCTACACAGGTAACAGATGGAATGCATCTTGGAAAACCTTACTCACCATCTATCAGTGACCACCATGGCTACCAGCTGAGTTCTGAGGCTGCTCAGGTAGCCGGTTTTCAACTCCCCTACCTCCAGCTGTGAAAACTCAAGATTTTTCTCACGAGATTTTTTTTTTTGGGGGGGCGTAGCTATCAATGCAGAACAGCAACTATACAGGTACCTGGTTTCCAACTCAGAGACTAAGAGTAGGGAGGCTCCAGGTAGAAGCTCAAGCCCTCTCAAACTGGCTACCTCCACCACCCTTACCACAGAGACTCAAGCTAGCAATACACAACTCCACCTACTGGAAGAAAACAGAGTTCTGAGAGACTTTTCTATTCTCGCTCTTTTCATCTATTCTCCTCTACCCTTCCCCCTCTGGCCCTCACAATCTCAACATATGTGAAACCAAGAACTTTGCATGAAAATGGACTTTAAGAACGGAATCATACTCCTGCAAGGTAGGCGGGCCTGCGACCCACCAGCAGAAGAGGAGCAGCGGCCTGCTGAGAGGCAGAGCCGCCCCCTCACCCTACGCTGGCAAGGTAGAGGGAAATGTAACCACCCACAGAGCAGGCCCAGCGGCCTGCTGAGGGGCAGAGACGCCCCCAAAACCCGCGCCTGCCAGGTAGGCAGAACTGTGACCACCGACAGAAAAGGCCCAGTGGCCCGAGGCGGGACAGAGCTTCCAATCACTCCTGCAAGGTAGGCGGGCCTGCCACCCACCGGCAGAAGAGGAGCAGCGGCCAGCTGAAAGGGAGAGCTGCCCCCTCCCCCTGCGTCGGAAAGGTAGACAGAACAGTGACCACCCACAGAGCAGGCCCAGCGGCCTGCTGAGGGGCAGAGCTGCCCCCCACCACCCATGCCTGCCAGGTAGGCGGAACTGTGACCACCAATAGAAAAGGCCCAGTGGCCCGCGGAGGGGCAGAGCTTCCAATCACTCCTGCAAGGTAGGCGGGCCTGCGACCCACCTGCAGAAGAGGAGCAGCAGCCTGCTGAGAGGCAGAGCCGCCCAGTCCCCCTGCGCCTGCAAGGTAGACAGAACTGTGACCACCATCAGAACAGGCCAGACCTGCAACCAACAGACAGAACAGGCCCAGTGGCCTAAGGAAGGGTAGAGCCGCCCACCCCCGTGCCTGCAAGGTAGGCGGACCTGCGACCCACAGGCAGAACAGCCCCAGAGGCCTGGAGAGGGGCAGTGCCACTGCCTGCGCCTGCAATGTAGGCAGAACTGCGGCCACCGTCAGAACAAGCCTAGCGGCCCGCAGAGGGACAGAGCCGCCGCCCGTGCCTGCAAGGTAGGTGGTCTTCCTACCGATCGGCAGAGCAGGCCCAGCCGCCTGCCGGCATGGTACGCACATTGCCCCAATTGGAGGAGGAGCAGAGCCGCTGCCCGTGCCTGTGAGGGAGACTTTGCAACTATACAAGACCAATATAAATATATAGGGGGAAAATTCAAAAGCACAACAGTTTCACCAAGTAGAAAGGAACGCGAACAGTATGAAGAGACAAGGAAAGAAAGGACCACAAGCAATGCAGGTCAACTCAACTTTAGAAGAGGTAATAGCTGCAGCAGATGGAATGTCAGATAAAGAATTCAGGATATACATGCTTCAGATGATCTGGAGTCTCAAGAAAGACATCAGACAGCAAAATCAGACAATGAAAGATCACTTCAATAATGAATTATATAAACAAATCCAAGAAGCAAAAGATCAACTATACAGGGAGATAGAGGTTATAAAAAACAAACAAACAGAAATCCTAGAAATGCAGGAAGCAATAAACCAACTTAAAACCTCAATTGAGAATACTACCAGAAGAGTAGAACACTTAGAAGGTAGAACACTTAGAAGATAGAACATCAGACAATGAAGATAAAGTATTTCAACTTGAAAAGAACATAGACAGCTCAGCAAGACTGTTAAGAAACCATGATCAGAACATCCAAGAAATATGGGATAACATCAAGAGACCAAATTTAAGAGTCATTGGGATACAGGAAGGGACAGAGTTTCAAACCAAAGGAATGAGCAATCTATTCAATGAAATAATACGAGAAAACTTCCCAGACTTGAAAAATGAGACAGAATCCCAAATCCTAGAAGCCTACAGGATGCCGAATGTGCAAAATCAAAAGAGACCCACACCTAGACACATTATAATGAAGATGCCCAACATACAGAATAAGGAGAGAATTTTAAAAGCTACAAGAGAAAGGAAGCAGATCACATTTAGGAGTAAGCCAATCAGGATAACAGCTGATCTTTCAACACAGACTCTGAAAGCTAGAAGATCCTGGACTAACATATTTCAAACACTGAAAGAAAATGGGTTCCAACCAAGTATTGTGTTTCCAGTGAAATTAAGCTTCAGGATGGAAGATGAAATTAAAACCTTCCATGATAAACAAAAGTTAAAAGAATTTGCAGCTAGAAAACCATCTCTTCGAAACATCCTTGGCAAAATATTACAGGAAGAGGAAATGGAAAATAACAATGAAAACCAACAGTGGGAGGTAGGACAGTAAAGGGGGGAAAAATAATCAAAGAGGAAAACAAACCATGTTTAGTAACATAAATAAACAAATATGGCTGGAAGAACAACCCATATCTCAATAATAACCCTAAATGTTAATGGCTTAAACTCACCAATCAAGAGACACAGGCTAGTAGAATGGATCACAAAACAAGACCCAACAATACGCTGCCTACAGAGACGCATTTGATAGGAAAAGACATATATAGGCTGAAGGTGAAAGGTTGGGAAAAATCATATCACTCATATGGACTTCGGAAACATGCAGGAGTGTCCATACTCATATCAAATAAAATAGATTTCAAGCCAAAGTTAATCAAAAGGTGTAAAGAGGGACACTACATACTGCTTAAAGGAACCATACACCAACAAGACATAACAATCATAAATATATATGCCCCAAACAATGGTGCAGCTATGTTCATCAAACAAACTCTTCTCAAGTTCAAGAGTCTAATAGACCACCATACAATAATCATGGGAGACTTCAACACACCTCTCTCGCCACTGGACAGATCTTCCAAACAAAAGTTGAATAAGGAAACTATAGAACTCAATAACACAATTAATAACCTAGACTTAATTGACATATATAGAATATACCACCCAACATCAAGTAGTGACACTTTTTTCTCAGCAGCACATGGATCCTTCTCAAAAATAGATCATATATTATGTCACAGGGCAACTCTTAGACAATATAAAGAGTAGAGATAATACCATGCATCCTATCTGATCATAATGGAATGGAACTGAAAATCAACGATAAAAGAAGGAAGGAAAAAGAATACATCACTTGGAGAATGAATAATAGGTTACTGAATGATCAATGGGTTATAGAAGACATCAAGGAGGAAATTAAAAAATTCTTAGAGATACATGAAAACACAGACACAACATATCGGAATCTATGGGACACATTGAAAGCAGTTCTAAGAGGAAAATTCATTGCTTGTAGTTCATTCATTAAAAAAAAAGAAAAAAAACAACAAATAAATGATCTCATACTTCAACTCAAAATCCTAGAAAAAGAAGAGCAAACCACAGCAAAAGAAGTAGAAGGCAAGAAATAATTAAAATCAGAGCTGAAATTAATGAAATCGAAACAAAAGAAACAATTGAAAAAATTGACAAAACTAAAAGTTGGTTCTTTGAAAAAATAAACAAAATCGACAGACCCTTAGAAATTCTAGCGAAGAGAAGAAGAGAGAGAACTCAAATTACTAGCATACGGGATGAAAAAGGCAATATCACAACAGACACTTCAGATATGCAGAAGATAATCAAAAATTATTTTGAATCCTTATACTCCAATAAATTAGAAGATAGTGAAGGCATTGATAAATTTCTTAAGTCATATGATCTGCCATCAAACCATCAAAAGACTACCAACTAAGAAAAGCCCAGGACCGGATGGGTATACAGCAGAGTTTTACAAAACCTTTAAAGAGGAACTAATACCAGTACTTTTCAAGCTACTTCAGGAAATAGAAAAAGAGGGAGAACTTCCAAATTCATTCTACGAGGCCAACATCACCCTGATACCTAAACCAGACAAAGACACTTCAAAGAAAGAAAACTACAGACCAATATCTCTAATGAACCTAGATGCAAAAATCCTCAATAAAATTCTGGCAAATCGGATACAAAAACATATCAAAAAAATTGTGCACCATGATCAAGTAGGATTCATCCCTGGGATGCAAGGCTGGTTCAATATACGGAAATCAATAAATGTTATTCACCACATCAATAGACTTAAAAATAAGAACCATATGATCATCTCGATAGATGCGGAAAAAGCATTTGACAAAGTACAGCATCCCTTTATGTTCAAAACTATAGAAAAACTAGGGATAATAGGAACATACCTCAATATTGTAAAAGCAATCTATGCTAAGCCTCAGGCTAGCATCATTCTGAATGGAGAAAAATTGAAGGCATTCCCTCTAAAATCTGGAACAAGACAGGGATGCCCTCTCTCTCCACTTCTGTTCAACATAGTTCTCAAAACACTGGCCAGAGCAATTAGACAGAGGAAAGAAATTAAAGGCATAAAAATAGGAAAAGAAGAACTTAAGTTATCACTATTTGCAGATGACATGATTCTATACCTAGCAGACCCAAAAGGGTCTACAAAGAAACTATTAGAGCTAATAAATGAATTCAGCAAAGTGGCAGGATATAAAATCAACACGCATAAATCAAAGGCATTCATGTATATCAGTGACAAATCCTCTGAAATGGAAATGAGGACAACCACTCCATTCACAATATCTTCAAAAAAATAAAATACTTGGGAATCAACCTAACAAAAGAGGTGAAAGACTTACACAATGAAAACTACAGAACCCTAAAGAGAGAAATAGAAGAAGATCTTAGAAGATGGAAAAATATACCCTGTTCATGGATAGGCAGAACTAACATCATCAAAATGGTGATATTACCAAAAGTTCTCTATAGGTTTCATGCAATGCCAATCAAAATCCCAACGGCATTTCTTGTAGAAATAGAGAAAGCAATCATGAAATTCATATGGAAAAATAAACGACCCAGAATAGCAAAAACAATGCTAAGCAGGAAGTGTGAATCAGGCGGTATAGCGATACCAGACTTCAAACTATACTACAGAGCAATAGTAACAAAAACAGCATGGTACTGGTACCAAAACAGGCGGGTGGACCAATGGTACAGAATAGAGGACACAGAAACCAATCCACAAAACTACAACTATCGTATATTTGATAAAGGGGCTAAAAGCATGCAATGGAGGAAGGATAGCATCTTCAACAAATGGTGCTGGGAAAACTGGAAATCCATATGCAACAAAATGGAACTGAATCCCTTTCTCTCGCCATGCACAAAAGTGAATTCAAAATGGATCAAGGAGCTTGATATCAAATTAGAGACACGCCGTCTGATAGAAGAAAAAGTTGGCTACGATCTACATACTGTGGGGTCGGGCTCCAAATTCCTCAATAGGACACCCATAGCACAAAAGTTAATAACTAGAATCAACAAATGGGACTTACTCAAACTAAAAAGTTTTTTCTCAGCAAAAGAAACAATAAGAGAGGTAAATAGGGAGACTACATCCTGGGAACAAATCTTTACTCCTCACACTTCAGATAGAGCCCTAATATCCAGAGTATACAAAGAACTCAAAAAATTAGACAATAAGAGAACAAACAGCCCAATCAACAAATGGGCCAAGGACCTGAACAGACACTTCTCAGAGGAGGACATACAATCAATCAACAAGTACATGAAAAAATGCTCACCATCTCTAGCTGTCAGAGAAATGCAAATCAAAACCACCCTAAGATACCATCTCACTCCAGTTAGATTGGCAGCCATTATGAAGTCAAACAACAACAAGTGCTGGCGAGGATGTGGGGAAAAGGGTACACTTGTACATTTCTGGTGGGACTGCAAATTGGTGCAGCCAATTTGGAAAGCAGTATGGAGATTTCTTGGAAAGCTGGGAATGGAGCCACCATTTGACCCAGCTATTCCCCTTCTCGGTCTATTCCCTAAAGACCTAAAAAGAGCATGCTACAGGGACATTGCTACATCGATGTTCGTAGCAGCACAATTCACAATAGCAAGACTGTGGAACCAACCTAGATGCCCTTCAATAGATGAATGGATAAAAAAATGTGGCATTTATACACAATGGAGTATTACTCTGCATTAAAAAATGACAAAATCTTAGAATTTACAGGGAAATGGATGGCATTAGAGCAGATTATGCTAAGTGAAGCTAGCCAATCCCTAAAAAACAAATGCCAAATGTCTTTTTTGATATAAGGAGAGTAAGTAAGAACAGAGTAGGGTCGAAGAGCATGAGAAGAAGATTAACATTAAACAGGGATGAGAGGTGGGAGGGAAAGGGAGAGAGAAGGGAAATTGCATGGAAATGGAAGGAGACCCTCAGGGTTATACAAAAGTACATACAAGAGGAAGTGAGGGGAAAGGGAAAAATAATACAAGGGGGACAAATGAATGTCAGTAGAGGGGGCAGAGAGAGAAGAGGGGAGGGGAGGGGAGGGGAGGGGGAATAGTAGAGGATAGGAAAGGCAGCAGAACACAACAGACACTAGTATGGCAATATGTAAATCAATGGATGTGTAACTGATGTGATTCTGCAATCTGTATATGGGGTAAAAATGGGAGCTCATAACCCACTTGAATCAAAGTGTGAAATATGATATATCAAGAACTATGTAATGTTTTGAACAGCCAACAATAATAAATTTTAAAAAAATAAAAATGATTAAGCAGAAGAAGAATAAAAAAATAAATAAATAAATCTGATCCTAACCTAAAACCAGAGTATAAAACTAGCTCTACCAGTAAACTTATACCTAAGCCTAAGCCTAACACTAGTCCTAGACCTAAGCCTAATCCTCAATATAGCCATAATTATAGACCTAGACCTAAAAAAACCCTGAGTCCTAGCCCTAACATAATCCTTAACCTAATGTGAACACTAACCCTATACCTAGATCTAAACCTAGTCCTAATTCTTGCTTTCACCCTAAACCTAACTCTAACCTGAACGCTTACCCTAACACTAACACTAAACCTCGCTCTAATCCTGATCCTAACCCAAAACCTAAAACTAACACTAGACATAGCCATAACCCTAACCCTAAAACTAGTTCTAAAATCAGAACCTTGCATCTTACATTACACATAGCCTTAACCCTGGGCCTAAACCTAACACAATACCTAGCACTATTCTGAGTCCCAATCCTACTCTAAAAATAAACATAATCCTAAATGTAGCCCTAACCCTAACCCTCACCTTAGACATAAACCTAGCTCTAAGACTAACCCTTAGCCTAAACAAAACCCTAGGCCTATTTGTAAACATAAACCTAACCCTAGCCTTAATCCTGAATTTAATCCTTGTAATAACCCTAGCCCTAAACCTAATCCTATCCATAACCCTAATCTTAAAACTAACCCTTGTCTTAACCCTACACCTAACCCTTGCCATAAACTTGACCCTAAACCATACCAAAAATAAAAACTAAGCCTACCCCTGAACCTAAATTTAACCATAACCTAAATTTAACCCTAAACCTAATCTTACATCTAATCCAATACATTACTCTAAAACTAGCCCTAGCATAATGAAAACCCTAGCCCTAACCCCAACACTAGCCATAATCATAACCATAACCCTATTCTAGACCTAAGACTAAACCTAACACTCCCCCTAGCCCTAACCGCAACTTAAACCCTAACCCTTACACTAACCCTAAGCCTAGCCGTAGCCCTAATCATAACCCTAACTCTAGCCCTAAACCTAATATTAAACCCAGCCCTAATCCTAGCCCTAATATAGCCCTATTCCTAACCCTAACTCTTACCCTAGAATTAAGATTAACTATAATTCTCACAAGACCTATCCCTATTCTAACTCTATACCTTACCGTAACCCTAACCCAAGCCCTAACCCTAGTCATAACCCTTGCCCTAGCACTAATTCTAGATCAAAACCTATCTCTAAAACTAACCCTATCCCTTACCATAACCCTAACCCAAGCCGTAACCCTAGTCATAATCCTTAGCAATAGCACTAACTTATCTCTAAAACTAACCCTAACCTGAGGCCTCAGCCTAACCCTGAAATTAGCTCTAACCCTAATGCTATTCCTAAAATTAGCCCCAACCCTAGCCCTATCCCTAAAACAAAACTGAGCCATACCCCTAACACTAACCCTTACCCTAGGCCAAACCCTAACCCTTCACCAGCCCTAACCCTAGCCCTAATTTGAAACCTAACCCTAACCCAAACCTAACCATGAACCTGACTCATATTCAAACACTAAACCTAGCTCTAAACATCACCCTAACCTTAAACCTAACCCTAACAATAGGCCTAGCCCTAAACTTAACCATAAAACTAACCTTAATCGTAACCCTATTTCTTACAATAGCCATAACCATAACACTAGCCCTATATTTAATACAAAATCAGCCCTAATCCAAGCCATAACATGAGCGTTAACCATAAACCTAACTCTAACCCTAGTCCTAACTTTACCTCTAACCCTATCGCTTACCCTAAGCCAAACCCTCACCCTAACGCTAACCATATTTTTAGCACTAATCCTCAGCTTAACAAAAACCTAACTCTATAACTAGTCCTAACCCTAGCCTTCATTCTATATCTAACCATAACCCAAACCCCAACCCTATCCCTGACCTATTATTCTGACCCTAACAATAATAGCTCTAAATCTAAACCTAACCCTAAACTGAACCTAACACTAGCACTACTTGTAAACTTACACCTAAACCTAACCCTAACACTAGCCCTAGACCTAAACCAAATCCTAAATCTAGCCATAACTATAGCTCTAGACCTAAAGACAAACTAGACCTAGCCTTAACAATAACCCTTAACCTAACCCAAACTCTAACCCTACCTCTAGACCTCACCCTAGTCTTAATTCTGCCTTTAACCGCAACCATTACACTACCTGAACACTGTCCCTGACACTAACACTAATGCTAGGTCTAAACTTCTCCCTAACGCTAAAACTAACCCTGAAACTACATGTATCCCTAACGTTAACCATAAAACTAGTCTTAATCATACACTAGTTCTTACATTAGCCATAGCTCTAACCTATCACAAAACCTAGCCCTAATTAAGCCCTACCTTAGCAATAAACCTAAAGTTAAACTTAACAATAACCCTAACCCTAACTATAAACCTAAGCCCAACCCTAGACTTAATCCTAACCATAATCCTAGCCCTAATCCTAGCTTTAACCCTATGCATTACCCTAAGAAAACTATAATCCTTATGCTAACCCTAGGCGGAACCCTAAACCTAGCACTAGCCTTAATCTTATCTATTAACCTAAACCTAACCTGATCTGTAAATCTAACTGTGTCATTACCCAATCCCTAAATATAAGACTAATTTGACCCCTAAACCTAAACCTTAACCTAACTGCAACCTAAACTTGACCCTGACTCTAATAATTCCCATAGCTCTAAGCCTGATGTAACAAGAAACCTAAACTTTACAATAGACCTAGCCATAAACTTAACCCTAAAACTATCCCTAACCATATCCTAGACCTGACATTAGCCCTAGCTCAAATCTAGTCCTAATCCTAATACAAAACTTAGCCCACATCCTAGCAAGGAACCTCACCTTAATTATAACCCTAAACCTAACGTTAACCCTAATCTTAACCCTAATTTTAACCCAAGTTCTAAAACTAGCTATATTGCCATCCCTTACCCTAAACCTAACCTAACCCTAAACCTATCACTAAACCTAGACCTAACCCTAGGCCTAACCCTAACACTAACCCTAATCCTAATCCAAGCCCTAATTTAGCCCTATCCCTAACTCTAACCCTAGCCCTAAGACTAACTCTAACTCTCACACTAACCCTATACCTAGTTGTAACCTTATCCCTTACCATCACCATATACCTAGCCCTAAACGTAGATTTACCATAGACCTATACTTAGCCCTTTCAGAAAACCTAGATCTAAACCTAACTCTAAATTTAACCCTAACCCTAAGTCTAAAACTATCCATAACTCTACTCTTATCCCTAATCCTTAACCTAAGCCTAAATCTCACACTTACACTAGCCCTAACCCTAAGACTAATCATAAAACTAGCCCCAACCCTACCCCTAGCCCTAAAACAAAACCAAGTCATAGCCCTAACCTTAACCCTTAACCTAAAACAAATCCGAAACCTACACCTAACCCTAACCCTATCCCTAATTATATTCTAACCCTAACCCGAAAACTAACCCTGACCCTGACTCTGACCCTAACACTAACCCTGGCGCTAAACATCATCATCACCATAAACCTAACCTTAACACTAGACTTAGACCTAACTCTAAACCTGTAAGTAGCTGTAATCATAAACCTACTTCATAAATTAGCGGTAGTCTTAACCCTAGCCTTAACCTAACCCAAAACCTAGCCTTAATCTTAGTCCTAAATCTAACTTCAACCCTAAACTTAAAACTAACCCTAACCCAAACACTAGCCCTAATCTTATACATAACCATAGCCCTAACCTTAGGGATAACCCTATCCATTACTCTAACGATAACCCTAACCCTTCTGATAACCCTAGGCCTAACCCTAACCCTATACATTACACTAAACCAAACCTAAACCCTAAACCTAACCCTGTCATTACCCTTACCCTAAATCTAACACTAATTTGAGCCCTGCACCTAAACACTATCTTAACCCAAACCCTAATCCTGACCCTGATTCTAAAAATAACCCTAGATCTAAACCTGACCCTAACCAAAAACCTAACCCTTACACTGGACCAAGCCATAAACCTAACACTAAATCTATCCCTAAGTGTAACCCAAGACCTGACATTAGCCATAGCCCTAATACTATCCCTAACCCTAAAACAAATCCTAGTCCTCATCGTAGCCCTAAACATAGCCTTAAACATAACCCTAAATCTAACCCTAGTTTTAACCCTAATACTAACCATCGCCCTTGCCCTAAGCCTAGCTATAACCACATCCCTTACCATAAAGTAAACCCTAACTCTAACCCTAACCCTTGCCTTATCATTAGCCCTAGCATTAACCCTAGATCAAAATCTAACTCTAAATCTAACCCTAAATTGATGCCTAAGCCTAATCCTAAAACTAGCCCTAACCCTACCCCTAACATAACACTAGCTGTAATTTAGCCCTATCCGTAAACCTAAACCTAACATTAGCCCTAAGATTAACTCTCTCATACTAGCCCTGTCACTCATTCTAACCATATCCCTTACCATAATTCTAACCCTAGCCCTAACACTAGTGATAAACCTTTCCCAATACTTATCCCTAGCACTAACCTTAGGCAGAATGTAACTCTAAAACTAGCCTTAACCCAAAGCCTAAGCCTAAACCTAACACTAGCCCAAACCATAACACTAATCCTAAAATGAGCCCTAACATTAGCCCTAGCCCTAACACAAAACTGAGCCATAGTTCTAACCCTAAACATTAACCGATTCCAAACCCTAACCTTACACCTAGACCTAAACCTAGACTTATTTGAGTTGGAAGCCGAACCCTAAAACTAACCCTGAACCTGACACTGACCCTAACACTTCTAGCTCTAAACATCACCATATAAGTAAACCTAATCCAAACACTAAACCTAGCACTTAACCCTAAAACTAGCCCTAAACTTAAACCTAGTACTTACATTAGCTATAACCCTAACCCTAGCCCTAACATAACACAAAACCTAGCCCTAATCAGAGCCCTAACCCTAGCTTTAAACCTAACCTAACCCTAACACTAGTCCTAATTGTAACCATAACTTTAGCCTGAAACTGATCTCTAACTCTATCCATGAACATAACCATAACCCAATCTTTAATGATAACCCTAAGCATAAATCTAACCCTATCTCGAATCCTAACTCTTCCATTACCCTAAACCTAACCAGAATCCTATACCTAACCCTATCATTACCCTAACACTAATCCTAAAACTAATTCAAGACCAAAATTGAAACCTTAACCTATCTCAAACCCTAACTCAGAACTTGACCCTAATAATACCCCTAGCTCTAAACTTGACCATAACTTAACACCTAACCCTTAGCCTAGACTTAGCCACAAGCCTAAACCTAAAACTATATTTAACCATAATTCTGGACCTGAAATTAGCCCTAGCCCTAATCCTAGACCTAACCCTATAAACACATCTAGCCCTCATTCTTGTGCGAAACTTAGCCTTAATCATAACCCTATCTCCAGCTCTACACCTAACCCTAATTCTAACCCTCACCCTACCTCTAAACCTACCTATAATGTAATCTCTTACCGTAAATTTAAACCTAACCCTAACCCTAACACTAGGCTTAAGCTAAACACAAAACCTATCCCTAATCCTAGCCCTAATTTAGCTCTATCTCTAACCCTATCCTAACCCAAGCCCTGAGACTAACTCTAACTCTTGCCGTAGCCCTAGCCCTAGTTCTATCCCTATCTGCTACCATAAACCTAACACTAGCCCTAACGTTAATGATAATAGTAAAACTAGCAATAACCCAATCCTAGCAGTAAACCAGAACCAAGCAATAGCCCTAACCCTATACCTTAACTTAAACCAAAAACTAATACTACACTTAGACCTAAACCTAGCCCTAATTCAAGTCCTAAGCCTCATCTTAAATCTAACCCCGACATTGACTCATATCTTAACACTCATCCTAGATCTAAACACTGCCCTAAACTCAAAACGAACACTAACATTAACACTGCCCTAATTCAATTCTTAACACTAACCCTAACAATAACCCTGACCCTGACTCCTATCCTAACAAGAACCGTAGCTATAAATATCACCTTAACCTTAAACCTAACACTAGCACTCAAACTACCCCTAAACCTAACCCTAAAACTAACCTTAATGGTAACCATAGTTCTTAAATTAGCCATTGCCCTAATCCTAGCCCTAACCCTAACACCAGACTAGCCCTAAACTGAGCCCTAAACCTAGCTTTAACTCTAACTCTAACCCTAAACATAGCCCTAACCCTAGATCTAAATCAATCCCTTATCCTAAGCAAAATCTTAAACCGAAGAGTAACCCTAGACCTATCTCTAGTCTTTAGACTAACCCAAACCCTAACCCTATTAATAGTTCTAATTCTAGCCTTTGTTTTAGCTCTAACACCACCACAAACCGTAACCCTAACCCTGATTCTTATTCTGACCCTAACATTAAACCTAGGTCTAACCCTACCACCAACCCTAACCCCAAAGTTACCATAATCTTATCCCTAGAACTAATTCTAAACCTAACTCTCAGCCTAGCCCTAACCATAGCTCAGAACCTAACCCTTATGCTAAACAAAACTATAAACCTAATCCTAGTTCTAACCTTCACCTTAACGCTAACACAAGACCTAATTTTAACCATAACCCTAGCCCTAATCTTAACTCTAAATGTATCCATTACCCTAAACATAACCCTTACCATAATTCTAATGCTAGGCTTAACCCTAACCCTATCGCTTTCCCGAAACCTATCAATTAGCCGAACCTACCCTGAACCCTATACCTAATCCAATTATTACACTAACCCTAACCCAAATGCTAATTCGATCCCTAACCCTAACCTCAAACGTAAACCAAACCCTAATACTCACCGTGACCCTAATAATTCTCCTAGCTATAAACCTGACTCTTACTCTACCTAACCCTTACACTAGACCTGGCCATAAAACTAACCCTAAAACTATTCCTAAACCTAACCCTAGACATGATATTAACTCTAGCCATAATCCTATCCCTAACCCTAACACAAACCCTAGCCCTTATCCTAGCCCTAAACATAGCCTTAATTTTATCCCTAACCTAAACACTAGGCCTAAACCTAACACTACCACTAGCCCTAATCTTAGCCCTAATTTAGGCCTATCCCTAACCCTAACCCTAATCCTAGCCCAAAGACAAACTCTAACTCTAACTATCACCCTAACCTTAGTTACAACCCTATCCCTAACTAGAACCCTAATCCTAGCCCTAACCCTTGGTGTAACCCTAGCCCTATTCTTGGCCCAGGCCATAAACCTAGATCTGAACCTAATTCTAAATCTAACCCTAAACCTAAGCCTAAAACTAAACCTAACACTAGCCCTAATGCTAATGCTAATCCTAAAATTAGCCCTAACACTAGCCCTAGCTCTAAAACAAAACCGAGCCATAGCAGTAACCCAAACCCTTATCCTGAACCAAACCCTAACCCTACACCTAGCCCTAACCATATCCTAATTCCAGTCCTAACCCTAACCCGAAAACTAACCCTGAATCTAACTCTTACTCCAACACTAACCCTGGCTCTAAACATCATCATCACTGTAAACTTCTACCTAACACTAGACGTAGCCCTAACCCTAATCTTATAAATAGCTCTAATCATAGCCCTACTTTGTACATTAGCCAGAGCCTTAACCCTAGCCCTAACCTAACCCAAAACCCAGATTTAAACCAAGTAGTAAACCTGGCTTTAACCCTAAATTTAAACCTAAGCCTAACCCAAAACTAGCCCTAATCCTATACATAACCCTAGACCTAACCTTAGGTCTAAACCTATCCATTATCCTAACTATAACCCTAACTCTTAAGCTAACCCTAGGCCTAACCTTAACCCTATCCATTACACTAAACCAAACCTAAACCCTAAAACTAACCCTGTCATTACCCTAAACCAAAACCCTAATATAACCCAAACCCTAAACCTGACCCTAAATATAAACCTAGATATAAACCTGAATCTTACGCTAAACCTAATGCTTACACTGGATGAAGCCATAAACTTAACACTAAATCTAGCCCTAACTAAAACCCTCGACCTGACATTAGCCCTAGCCATAATACTATCTCTAACCCTAACACAGACCCTAAACCTCCTCCTAGCCATAAACCAAGCCTTAATCATAACCCTAAACCTAATTCTGGACCTAACCCTAATACTAACCCTTGCCATAGCCCTAAATCTAGCCAAAAGCACATCCCTTATCCTAATTGTAAGCCTAACTCTAACCCTCACTCTGTTCATCACAATTTCCCTATTTTTAGCCCTAGCTTTAACACTAGATCAAAACCTAACTTTAAATCTAACCCTAACTCAATGCCTAAGCCTAAAAATTGCCCAAACCCTGATGCTAATTATAAGTATAGCTCTAACTATAACCCTAGCCATAATTTAGCCCTATCCCTAACACTAACCCTAACCCTAGCCCTAAGAATAACTAACTCTCACACTGGCCCTATCACTCATTCTAATCCTATCCCTTCCCATAAACCTAACCCTATCCCAAATTCTAGTCCTAACCCTTGCCCTATCCTTAGCCCTAGCACTAAACTTAGATGAAAACCTAAGTCTAAATTTAACCCTAAACTGAAGCCTAAGCCTAAATCTAAGACTAGCCCTAACCCTAACACTAATCCTAAAAATTTAACTAACCCTAATCCTAGCCGTAATACCAAACCAAGCCAAAGCTTAACCATAATCCTTAACCTAAACCAAGCCCTAACTCAAAACTTAGCCCTAAACCTAGCCCTAATTCGAGTTTTAAGCCAAACCTTAAAACTAAAACTGACCCTTAGCTCTATAGCTGACGCTAACCCTAAACTTAACCCTTACACTAGACGTACCCATAATCCTTATCCTAAAAATATCTTTAACCATAATTCTGGACCTGAAATTAGCCCTAGTACTAAACCTAGCCCTAACCCTAAAAAAAAATCCCTAGCCATCATCATACCCCTAAACCTAGGCTTAATCATAACCCTTACAATAACCACAGCCCTAACCGTAATTATAACACTCACCCTACCTCTAAACATAGCTATAAAACCATCCATTAGCACAAAATTTGCCCGAACGCTAAACCAAAACTCTAAACGCTAACTCTAAACTCTAACCCTAACCCTAACACTAACCCTAACTCTAGGCTTAAACTAAACACTAAACCTGCCCTACCCTTGCCCTAATTTAGCCCTATCTCTAACCCTAACCTTAACCCTAGCCCTAAGACTGTCTCTCGCCATAGCCCTATCCCTAGTTCTAACCCTATCCCTTACAATAACCCTAAAACCTAGCCATAACACTTGCCCTATCCTTAGTTCTAGCCTTCATCCTAGGTCTAACCCTAATTCCCAGTTTAACCCTAACACTAAGCCTAAGCCTAACACTAACACTAGCCCTAACCCTAACCATAGGACTAAAACAAAACCGAGCATTAGCCCTAACTCTAAACCTTAACTTAAACCAAACCCTAACACTGCTACTAGACCTAAACCTAGCCCTAGTTCGAGTCCTAACTCAAACCCTAAAACTAACCCTGATGCTGACTCATATCCTAACACTCACCCTAGCTCTAAACACCACCCTCACCTTAAACTGAACCCTAACAGTAAACCTAGCCCTAATTCGAGTTCTAACTCTAACCCTAAAACTAAGCCTGACGCTGATTCCTATTCTAATATGAACCCTAGCTAAAAATATCACCCTAACCTTAAACCTAACCCTAACACTAAACCTAATCCATACACTAACACTAAAACTAATGGTAACCCTAGTTCTTACATTAGCCATTGCCCTAACCCTAGCCCTAACCATAACAGAAAACATAAGGCCTAATCTGAGTCCTAAACCTAGCTTTAACCCTAACTCTAACCATAACCTAGCTCTAAACCAATCCCTTACTTAAGCAAAACCTTAAACCTAAGGGTAACCCTAGACCTATCCCTAATCCTTAGGCTTACCAAAACACTAAACTTATTAATAGCCCTTAACCTTGCCCTCATTCTAGATCTAACCCTTTCCAAAACCCTAACACTAACCCTGACCCTTCTACTGACCTTACCATTAATCTTAGGTCTAATCCTAACCATAACCCTAAACCAAAACCTACTGTAATCCTATCCCTAGACCTAATCCTGAACCTAACACTGAGCCTAGCCCTAACCATAGCTCAGAACCTAATCCTTACACTAAACATAACCTTAACCTAACCCTAGTTCTAACCCTCACCCTAACCCTAAATCAAGACCTAATTCTAACCATAACACTTGCCCTAAACTTAAGTCTAACAGTATCATTAACCTAAACATAATCCTTACCCTAATGTTAACCCTAGGCCTGACCCTAAACATATCACTATCCCCAAACTTATCAATTACCCTAAACCTACCCTGAACCCTAGACCTAATACAATCATTACCCTAACCCTAACTCTAATGATAATTCAAGCCCTAAACCTAAACTCAAACCTAAACCTAACCCTAACACTGACACTGACCCTAATAATTCCCCTAGATCTAAACCTCACTCTTACCCTATACCTAACACTTATACTAGACCTAGCCATAAAACTAACCCCAAAACTATCCCTAAGCATAAACCTAGGCCTGATATTAGCCCTAGTCATGATACTAGCCCTAACCCTAACACAAACCCTAGATTTATCCTAGCCCTAAACATAGACTTAATTATAATCCTAACCATAACCCTAGGCCTAACTCTAACACTACCCCTAGCCCTAATCTTAGATCTAATTTAGCCCTATCCCTAACCTTAACCCCAACCCTAGCCCAAAGACTAACTCTAAGTATCACCTTAGTCCTAACCCTAGTTATAACCCTATACTTTACTGGAACCCTAATAATTGCCCAAACCATAGGTCTAACACTAGCCCTATTAATAGCCCTAGCAGCAACCCTAGATCTAACCCTAACTCTAAATCTAACCATAAACCTTAGCCTAAACCTAAACCTAACACTAGCCCTAACCCTAAGGCTAATCCTAAAACTAGCTCTAACCCTAGCCCTAAAACAAAACCAAGCCATAGACCTAACCCTAACCCTTAATAAAAACTAAGCCCTAACCCTAACTAAGCCATTATTCTATCCATAATTTGAGTTCTAAGCCAAATACTAAAAGTAACCCTGACCCTGACTCTGACCTTAACACTAACCCTAGCTCTAAACATCAACCTTACCCTATGCCTAAACATAACAATAGACCTATCCCTAAAACTAACTCTAAAATTAGTTCTAATCACAACCCAGGTATTTACATTAGCTGTTACCCTAAACTTAGCCTTAATTTAACCCCAAACCTAGACTTATTCCGAGCACTATCCCTAGATTTACCCCTAACCCTAACCCTATCACTAATCCTAACTATAACCCTAGCTGTAAACTTAGATTTAACCCTAACCCTAACCCTAAGACTAACCCTATCAATAATCGTTAAAATAACCCTAGCTGTACCCCTATCTCTAACCCTATCCATTACCCTAAACATAACCATATCCCAAATGCTAAAACTGTGCCTAAACCTAACCATATCACTAATCCTAACCCTATCCATTACCCTAAACCTAACCGAACCCTAAACCTAACACTATCTTTACCCTAATCCTAACTCTAATGGTAATTCGAGAAATAAAATTAAACCTTAACCTATCCAAAACACTAATCATGACCCTGACCCTAAGAGTACCCTTAGCTCTAAACCTGAACCTAACCCTGAACCTAACCCTAAACCTAACCCTTACACTAGACGTAGCCATAAACCTAAACCTAAAATTATTTTTAACCATAACACTGGACCTGAAATTACCTCTAGCCATAATCCTAGCACTAAACCTAGGCTTAATCCTAGCCTGAAAAATAACCCAAGCCCTAACCCTAGTTCTATTCCTCATCCTAGCTCAAAACCTTCATATAACCCCATCCTATACCCCAAAACTAACCATAACCCTAAACCTACCCCTAACACTCACCCTAAACCTAGGCCTAACACAAATCCTAGTTCTAATCCTAGCCTTTGTTTAATCCTAACCTAACCCTAAACCTAGCCATAAGACTAACTTGAACTCTTGCCCTAACCCTAGCCTAGTTCTATCCTTAGCCTTAATCCGATTCCTAGATCTAAGCCTAAGTCCAAATCTAAACCTATTTCTAAATTTAACTCTAAAATAAGTCTAAACAAAAACCAAACACTACCCTTAACCATAATGCTAATCCTAAAATGTGCCCTAGCCCTAGCCCTAGCCATAAACCCAAACCAAGCCATAGCCCTAATCTTAACCCTTAACCTAAATCAAACCCTAACCCTACAACTAACCCTAAAACTAACTCTAAAACTAACCCTGACCCTGACACTGACCCTAACACTAATCCTAGCTCTAAACACCACCCTAACCTAAAATTAACTTTAACACTATATCTAGCCTTAACCTAACCCTGAAACTAGCCTTAAACATAACCCTAGTTCATACATTAGTCAATGTCCTAAACGTAGCCCTAACCCTAACACAAATTCTACACCTAATACAAGCCCTAAACTTAGCTTTAACCATAATACTAGGCCTAACCCTAACCTTAACCCTAGCCCTAACCCTAACTCTAACCCTATTCCTTACACTAAGCCAAACCCTAACCCAAATGCTAACCTTAATCTTAATTCTAATCCTTAGCTTAACTTAAAATCTAACCATAATACTAGTCTTAACCCTAGCCCTCATTCTACCTCTAAACCTATCCCTGACACTCATCTGACCCTAAGAGTAACCCTAGGTCTAAACCTGACCCTAACCCTAAACCAAACCCTAGCACTAGCCCTACTGGTAACCCTATACTTATACATAAGCCTAACACTAGACGTGGACCCAAAGTTAATACGAAATATAGTTATAAATTTAGAACTAGACCTAAACAAAAACCTAGCACTAGCACTAAAAATAACCTTTAACCTAAAACGAACACTTACCCTACACCTACACCTAAGCCTAGTCCTAATTCTGGCTCTAATGCTAACCCTAACCCTATCCCAAAAACTGACCCTAATTCTAACACTGAACCTAGCTTTAAACATGACACTAACTCACAACCTAGGCATAACACTAGACCTAGACATAACCCTAACCCTAAACTAGCCCTAAACATAACCCTAGCTCTTACATTAGCTATAGTCCTAACCCTAGCCCTAAACATAACATAAAACTTAGCCCTAAACCTAGGCCTAAACTTAGATCTAAGCATAACCCTTAGCCTAACCCTAGCCCTAAACCTAGCCCTAACCTATGCCTCGCCTTAGACCTAACCCTAACCTTTACACTAAACATAACCCTAACTCTATCCTAAAACTTAACCCTAACCCTAGCTCCAATCCTAACATTAAACCTAGTCTGAACTTTGGTTCTAAACATATCCATTACCCTAATCTAACCCTAATTTAAACTCCATCCATAACACTAAACCTAACTCTAACCATAAATGTAAACCTAGACCTAAACTTAAACCTAACGCTCATCCTAGCCCTAATTCTAGTTCAAACATAATCCTTACCCTAACTTAACTATAACCCTAGCCCTAAACTTAACATTTACCCTGACCCTAAAACTTACCCTAAATCACACCCTAATTCTATTCCTAAACCTAGCCCTAATCCTAGAGTTGATCCAAACCATAACCTAGCCCTAACCCTAGCTCTACACCTCTCCATTACACTAAACATAACCCTAACACTAATGGTAACCCTAACCCGATTGCTAAACATAACTCATCCTTTACCCTGAACCTTAACTGAAACCTAAACTAAACCTTATCCATTACCCTAATCCTAAAACTAACCCTAATGCTAATTCGAGCCTTATCCCTAAACCTTTAGCTAAATCAAATGCTAACTCTGACACTGTTCCTGACCCTAATAATAACCCTAGCCCTAAAGCTGACCTTTAACATAAACCTAACTCTTACAATAGACCTAATCATAACCTAACCCTAAAACTATTTTTAACATTAACCGTAGACCTGGTCCTAGCCATAACCCTAACAGAAACCCTAGACCTTAACCTAGCCCTAAACGTAGACTTAATCCTAAACTGAAACATAACCCTAGGCCTAATCCTAATTCTAAAGCTCACCCTATACCTAAAGCTAGCTATAACCCCACCCATTTCCCTAAACTTTACCTTAACACCAATGCTAACCCTAACTCTAGCCCAACCCCTTAGTCTAACCCTAACACTAATCCTAGCCTTAAAACTAGCCCTAATGTAATCTGACCCCAACACTAACCCTAGCCCTAATCCTAAGCCCTAATTTTGCTCTTACCCTAACCCAAAATCTAGCCCTAATCCTAGCCCTAACTCTAACACTAACCCTAATCCTAATCCTAGCCCCAATTTAGCCCTAACCCTAGTCATAACCCTAGCTCTAATCCTAGCTCTAATTTAGCCCTAACCCTAAATCTATCGCTAAGACTACTACTATGACTAACTCTAATTCTCACCCTACCGAATCCCTAGTTCTAACCATATTCATTACCATAACCCTAACCCTCACCCTAACCCTAGCCCTAGCCCTACCCTAACCCTAGATCTAACACTAACTCTAAATGTAACCCTCAACCTAAGCCTAAACCTCAACCTAACACTAGCCCTAACACTGATGCTAATCCATAATCCAGCCATAACCGTAGCCCTAGCCCTAAAACAAAACCAATGTATATCCCTAACCCTTAACTTGAACCAAACCCTAACTGTACAACTACTACTAACTTTAGTCATAATTCGAGTTCTAACCTTAACCCGAAAACTAACCCTGAATCTGGCACTAACCCTAAAAATAACCCTTGCTCTAAACATCACCCTAACCCTGAATCTATCCATAACAATAGACCAAGCCCTAACCCTAACCCTAAAACTATCACTAATTGCAACACTAGTTCATACATTACCAAAACCAAGCCCTAATCTGAGCCTTAACCCTAGCTTTAATCCTAACCATAAACCTAACCCTAACCAGAACATAGTCCTAAACTTTACCCTAACCTTAGCCAGAATTTTAACCATAACCCTAGCCCTATCACTAGCTATACCCCTATCCATTTCCCTAATCATAACCATAACTCTAATGGTAACCCTAGGCCTAACCCTAAACCAATCCTTAACCCTAACCTATTTCATTAACCTAAACCTAAACTGAACCCTAAACCTAACCGTACCATTACCCTAACTCTACACCTAATGCTAATTCAAGCCTTAACCCTAAACCTTAACCCAACCCAAACTGTAACTCTGCCCCTTTCCATGATAATATACCTAGCTATAACCCTGAACCTACCACTAAACCTAATTCTTATACCAGACCTAGCAAAAACCTAACCCTAAAACTATCGCTAGCCAAAATCCTAGACCTGACATTTGCCCTATCTGTAATTCTAGCCCTAAACTTAACACAAAACACACCCATAACCCTAACACTTACCCTACCCCTAATCCTATCCATAACACTAGCCCTAAATTTAGCCTAACCCTATCAATTACCCTAAACATAACCCTAATTATAATGCTAATCCTAGGCCTAAATCTAACCTTATCCCTAACCGTAACCCTATCCATTATGCTAAATCTAACCTGAACCCTAAACCAAACCCTAACATTACCCTAAACCAAACGCTAAAGCTAATTCAAGCCCTAACCCTAAACCCTAAACCTGAAGCTGACCCTAATAATACCCCTAGTTCTAAATTTGACCCCTAACTAAAACCTAACACTTACACTAAACATAGCCATAAACCTAATCCTAATCTTTAGCCTAACCCAAACCATCACCCTATTACTAGTTCTAACCCTAGCCCTCATTCTAGCTCTAACCATAACCCAAACCCTAAACTGAACCCTGACACTTATTCTGACCCCAACAGTAACTGTAAGTCTAAACCTGAACCTAACCGTAAACCAAACCCTAACACTAGCACTCGAAATAAACCTATACCTAAACCTAACCATAACACTAGCCATAGACCTAAACCTAATCCTGACTCTAACCATATCTCTAGCCCTAGACCTAAACAAAAACCTAGCCCTAGCCCTAATGATAAACCTTAACCTAACACAAACACTAATCCTACCCCTAGACCTAACTCTAGTGATAAATCTGGGTTTAACCCTAACCCTAGCTATAACCCGAACACTGACTCTGACCCTAACACTAACCCTAGCTCTAAACATCATGAAAATGGTAACCCTAACCCTAACACTTGATCTAGTGTAACACTTACCCAAAAAGTAGCCCTAAACATAACCCTGGTTTATACATTATTTGTAGGCCTAACACTAGCCCCAACCTAACTCAAAACATGGCCCCAATCTGAGTGCTTACCCTAGTTTTAACCCTAACCCCCAAACTAGCCATAATCCATACCCTAACCATAGATCTAACCCTAGCTTTTACCCTATCCTTTACCTTAAGCTAAACCCTAAATCTAATGCTAACCCTAGACCTAACCCTAATTCTTAGCCTAACCCAAAGCCTAACCCTAACCTTCGTTCCAGGTCTAACCCTAACCAAAACCCAAACCTTATCCCTGACACTTATTCTGACCCTAATACTAACAGCAGGTATAAATCTGAACCTAACCTGAAACGGAATCCTAATATTAGCCCTACCGTTAATCATATACTTAAACCTAAATCTATCACTAATCCTAGATTAAACCTAATCCTAAATCTAGCCATATCTCTAGCCCTAGACCTGAACAATAACCTAGCCCTAGCCTTAACAATAACCCTTTACCTAACCCAAACACTAACCCTACCCCTAGACCTAACCCTAGTCCTAATTCTGGCACTAAACCCAACACTAACTCTAACCTGAACACTGGCCCTGACCCTAACATAATCCTAGCTCCAAAGCTCACTCTAAACCAAACCTAATCCTAACACTAGACCTAGCCATAACCTTAACCCCAAAACTAGCCCTAATCATAACCCTAGTTCTTACATTACCCATGGCCCTAACCCTAGGCCTAAACTAGCCCAAAACCTAGCTGTAATTTTAGGCCAGAACATAGCCCAAAGTGTAACCCTAAACCTAACCCTAGCCCTAACCCTAACCCCAAGCCTTGCTTTAGACCTAACCCTAGCTCAAGCCTAAACTTTACCCTTAACATAACCCTAGCCATATCCCAAACCCAAACCTAACACTAGCTCTAATCCAAACATTAAACATAGCCCTAACCATAGCTCTAATTATATCAACTACCCTAACCCTAACCCTAATCATAAACATAAGCCTAGCCCTAAACCTAGCTCTAATTCTATCTACTACGCTAACCACAATCTAACCTAATGCTAATCCTAGGCTTAACACTAACCCTATCACAATCCCTAAACATATCCATTGCCCTAAAACTAACCTGAACCCTAATCCTAAGCCTATTCATTACCCTAACCCTAACTCTAACCCTAACGCTAATTCGAGCCCTAAACCTAAACATTTACCTAAATCAAACCTTAAGCCAAATACTGACCCTAATAATACACAAAGCTTTAAATTTACCTTTACCCTAAATCTAACCTTTACACTAGACCTAACCATAAACATAAGCCGATACCTATCTCTAATTAAACCCTAAACCTGACAATAGCCCTAGCCCAAATCCTAGCCCTAACCCAAACACAAACACTAGCTCTTATTCTAGCCTAAATCTTAGCCTTAATCATGACCCTAACCCTAATTCTAACCCTTTTCCTAGACCTAAACCTAGTTATAACCACATTGCTTACCCTAAACCTAACCCAGAAATTAACATTTACATTAAACCTAGCCCTAATCTTAACCCTAGGACTAACCCTAACACTAACCCTAGCCGTAATCCTAAAACTAACACTAATACTAGCTTTAAGATTAACTATATCTCTCGCCCTAGCCCTAGCCCTAATTCTAACTCTATCACTTACCATAAACTTATTCCTAGCCACAGCCTAGAATAACCCTAACCCTTATCTTAAAATTTGCCCTAACCATAGATCTAAACCTAACTCTAAATCTAACACTAATTCTAAAACTAAACTTAACCCTAACACTAGCCCTAACCCTAATGGTAATCCTAAAACTAGCTCTAACCATAGGCTTAGACCAAAAACAAAACTGAGCTATAAAAATAACCCTAAACTTTTACCTAAACCAAACCCTAACCTTATATCTAGCCCTAAGCCTAGCCCTAATTTGAGTTCTAATTTTAACCCTAAATCTATCCCTAAACCTGTCTCTGACATTAACACTAACCCTACCTCTAAACATTACCCTAAACCTAAACCTTAACCTAACACTAGACCTGGTCCTAACACTAATTCTAAACCTAGTTCTAATCATAAACCTAGATCATACATTAGCTGTAACCTTAAACCTAAATCTAACCAAACCTAGCCAAATTCTGATACCTAACCCTAGTTTTACCCTAATCCTAACCCTAACATAGCCGTGACCCTAACCCAAACCCTAGCTCTAACCCTAGCTCTAACCATATACTTTACCCTAATAAAACCCCAACCATAATACTAACCCTAGTCCTAAATCTAATCATTAGTCTAACCCCAAACCTAACCCTATTACTAGTCCTAATCTTAGCCCTCATTCTTGTTATAACCATAACCCAAATTCTAACCCTAACCCTGACCCTTATTTTGATCCTGAACCTAAACCAAACCCTAAAACTAGCCCTAACCATAACCCTAACCCTAAACCTAACCATAATACTAGCCCTAGAATAATCTTTAACCAAGACCTAAACAAAAAACTAACCTTAGCTCTAATGATAACCCTTAGCCAAAGCCAAACACTAACCTTACCTCTAGACCTAACCAATCTTAATTCTGGCTCTAGCCCTAACCTAACCCTAATCCAAACACAGACCCTGACACTAACACTAACCCCAGCTATAAAACTGACCCTAATCGAAACCTAAACCTAACATTAGTCCTAGCCATAACCGTAAACATAACCCTTACATTACCATAGCACTAAAACTAGCTCTAATCGTATCACAACACCTAGCCATAATTCTAGGTTTAAATCTAGCCCAAAGCATAACCCTAACCCTAAACTAACATTATCCATTATTGTAAGCCTTACCCTCATGCTAACCCTAACCCTTGCCTTAGACCTAACTCTAGATAAACCCCAAAACTGAACGCTAAATATAAGCCTAGCTCTATCCCTAAACCTAATCCTAATCTTGGCCCTAATCATGATGTTAACACTAGCCCTAATACTATCTATAAATTTATCCATTACCCTAAACAGAACCTTAACCCTAATGATAACACTAGCTCTAATCCTAATTGTAAACCTAATCCTAGACCTAACCCTAAAACTAACCCTCATCATAGCCTTAACCCTAGATAAAACCATAACTTTTATTCTAACACTAACCGTAGCCCAAACCCTAACACTTACCCTAAACCTAAAACTACCCCTTACCCTAACCTGATATCTAACCCTGTCCATTATTGTAACTCAAATGATAATCTTAGCTCTAACCTCAACACTAACCCTAAAGCTATAACTACCCCTAAACCTAACCCAACATCTAATGCTATCCATTAATATAACTCTAAAGACAACCTTTGCCCTAACCCTAAAACTCACAGTAAACTTAACCATGAATCTAACCCTATACATAATCCTAAACCTAACCCTCACCCTAGCACTATCCCTCACTCAAAACCTAACCTGTACCCTAAACCTAACCCAAACCCAACTTTGGCCTAGCCTTACCCCTAACTCTAGCCCTAATCCTATCCAAAATCCTATCCCTAACCCTAGATCTAATGCTGCTCATTATCCTAACGATAACCCTAAACCAAATGCTAACCCTAGGCCTAACCCTAACCCTGTCACTAACCCTAACCCTACCAATTACTCTAATCTTATCCTGAATCCTAAATCTAAACCTATGCATAAACCTAACCCTAATTCTAAACCTAATGCTAATTTGAGCCCTAACCCTAATAATTAACCTAACACAAACCCGAAACCTAACACTTACTCTAAAAATACCCCTTACTCTTTACCTGGGCATTACCCTAAACCTAACATTAGACCTAGCCATGAACCTAACCTAATAACTATCCCTAGCCATAACCCTAACTCTGACATTTTCCCTATCCCTAAAACTTTCACTAACCCTAACACAAACCCTAGCACTCATCCTATCCCAAAATATAGCCTTAATTCTAACACAAACCTAACCTTAGACCTAAACCTAATTCTAATCATCACCCCAGGCCTAAACCTAGCCATAACACTAACCCTAAAACTGGCCCTAATTGTAACCCTACTTCTTAATTTACCCGTAGCCCTAAAGCTAACACAAAACCTAGCCTAGACCTAATCCAACCTCTAACCCTAGCTTTAACCCTAATCCTAAATCTAACCCTAACCATAACCCAACCCTAACACTAGCACTAACCCTATCCCATACCCTAAGCCAAACTATAACCCTAAGAGTACCCTTTTCCTAAACATAATTCTATAGCCGAACCCAAAACCTAACTCTATTACTAGTCCTAACCCTAATCCTCAATCTAGCTCTATCACTATCCCAAACCCTAACACTAACCCTGACCCTTATTCTGACCCTAACATTAACCATAGGTCTAAACCTGACCCTAACCCTAAACAGACCCCTAACATTAGCACTACCTGTATCCCTATAACTAAACCTTACACTAACACTAGACCTAGATCAATACTTAATCTATTATCTAGTGATAACTCTAGGCCTAGCCCTAAAAAAAAAACCTTAGTACTAGCCCTAATAATTACCCTTAACGTAACCCAAACACTAACCCTAACCCTAGATCAAAGCCTAGTCACTAATGCTGACCCTAACAATAAACCTAACCCTAAACCTAACACTGACCCTTACCCTAACACAAACCCTAAATCTAAACCTTATCCTAACAAAACACATAACCCTAACACTATACTTAGCCATATCACTAACCCTGAGACTAGATATCACCATAGGCCAAAACCTAGCTCTAACACTATCCATTACCCTACCCTAACCATAACCCTAATGCTAACCCTAGCCCTAACCCTCACACTGACTCTAACCCTAATGCTCATCCTAGTCCAAACCCTAGCTCAATCCCTAACCCTTAAACTTAACCTAACCCTAACACTAACCCATGGCCTAAACCTAAACCTAACCTAAACCCTAGCCCTAATACTGACCTTAACCCTATCTCTAACCCTAGCTCTAAGCCTACATATTACCCTAACTCTAACTCTAAACTTAATGATAACCCTAGACCTAACCCTAGCTCTAACCCGACCCATTACCCTAATCCTAAACCTAATGATAACCCTAGCCCTTACCCTAAATCTAACCTAACCCTAACCCTAGACATAACCAGAAACCTAACCCTTGCCATATAGCTAACCCTTGCTCAAACCCTAACCATTACCCTAAACCTAAAACTAAACCTATCCCTAACCATAACCTTAAGCCTAAACCTAACCCTAACCCTAACACGACATCAAACCCTATCCAATACCCTAAACCTAATGATAGCCCTAGCCCTAATCTTAACACTAACCTTGAACCTATCCCTAACTATAACCTAGACCTAACCCTAAACCTAACCCTTGCCCTAGTGCTAACCATAGCTCAAACTCTAAACCATACCCTAAACCTAAACCTAAACCTAACCCTAACCCTAGGCCTAAACCTAACTCTAGGCCTAATAATAACCATAACCATAGCCCTAACCCTATCCCTTACCCTAAGCACAACCATAACCCTAAGGCTAACCCTAGGCCTAACCCTATCCCGTTTGCTAACTCTAACCCTATCAATTACCCTTCACCTATCATGAACCCTAAACCCAAACCTATCATTACGCTAGCCAAACCCTAATGCTAATTCAAATCTAAACCTAAACCCTAACCTAAACCAAACCTGAAACCTAATTCTAACCCTAATAATAGCATAGCTCTAAACCTGACCCTTACCCTAACCCGAACCCTTACACTAGACCTAGCCATAAAACTAACTCTCAATCTATCCCTAATGTAAGCCTAGACCTGACACTAGCCCTACCCCTAATTCTTGCCATAACCCTAAAACAAACCCTAGTCCCCATTCTAGCCATAAACCTAGCCTTATTATTAAACCAAACCCTAACCGTAGCCCTAACCAAGATTCTAACCTTCGATCTAGCTCTAAAACTAGCTCTAACCCCATCCCTTCCCCTAATCCTAACCCTATCCCTAAATCTAAACCTAAGCCTAAACTAGGCCTAACCCTAATACAAATAGTAGACCTAATCCTAGCCCTAATTTAGCTCTAAAACTAACCTAAACCTAGCCCTAAAACTAACTCTAACTCTCGACCTAGCCCTATTTCTACTTCTAACCCTATCCCTTACCATAATCCTATAACTTGCCTTTACATTAGCCCTAACCCTAGCTCTAGCCCTAATCCTATATCAAACCCTAACTCTAAATCTAACCCTAACCCTAAGCTAAACCTCTCACTAACACAAGCTGTAAAACTAATGCTAGTTTAAAACTAGCCCTAACCTAGCCCTAGCCCTACAAAACAACATAGCCATAGTACTAACCCTAAACTTTAACATAAACCAAACCCTAAGCCTACACCTAGCCCTAAACCTAGCTTTAATTCGAGTCCTATCCCTAACCCTAAAACAAACCCTGACCCTTACTCTGACCCTAACACTAACCCTAGATCTAAACATCACGCAAAACCTAAACGTGAACCTAATCCTAGACCTAGCCCCAACCCTAACTCTAAAATTAGTTCTAATCATAACCCTAGTACTTACATTGGCTGTAATTCTAAACCTTACCCTAACCTAACCCAAAACCTATCTGTAATCGGAGCTGTAACACTACCCTTAACCATAAGCATAACCCTAAATCTAGCCCTAACCCTTACCCTAAACCTAACCCTAACCCTAACCCTAACCCTGACATAACCCAAAACCTAACCCTAAACCTAGCCTTAATCCTAACCATAAACCTAGACCTAACCCCAGCTGTAACCCTATTCATTACCCCAATCCTAATCCTAACCCTAGTACTAACCCTAGGATAACCCTAAACCTATTTCTAACCCTAAACTTATACATTGCCCTAAACCTAACCCGAATCCTAAACCTAATCATATCCATTAACATAATCCTAACCTTAATGATCTTAACCCTAAAACTATCTCTAAACATAACCCTAGACTTAATATTAGCCATAGCCCTAATAAAGTCCTAACCCTAAAACAAACTCTAGCCCTAATCCTAGCTCTATTCTTAGCCTTAATCCTAAACCTAACCATAACTATAGACCTAAACTTAATTTTAACCCTCGCTCTAGTTCTAAGCTAGCTATGACATCATACCTAACCATATCCATAACCATAACCCTAATCATGAACCTAGGCTCAGACTTAATACTCACCCAAGCTCTAATTCTAGCTCTAATTAAACCTAACCCTCGTTCTAGCCCTAACCCTAGCTCAAACACTAAACCTTACCATAAAATAACCCTAGCCCAAACCCTAAACCTAACCCTAATTCTAGTCCTAATCCTAACTCTAACCATAGCCCAAACCCTAGCTCTAATTCTATCCAGTATGCTAACAACAACCCTGAAAGTAATGCTACCCTAGCCCTTAACCTAACCGTAAATCTACACTAGCCCAGACTGTAAACCTAACACATACCCTAGCCATAAACCTAACTCAATCCCTAACCCTTACACTTAATCTAAACATAACACTAACCCAAGGTCAAACCCTAAACCTAAACCCAGCCCTAATCCTAACCTTAACCCAAGCCGTAATACTAGCTTGAATCCTATCCATTGCTCTAACCCTAAACTTAACCCTAATGATAACACTACATCAAAAGCTAAACCTACCCTAACCCTAAACGTAAATCTAACCCTAGAACTAACAGTGAACCTAACCTAACCCTAACCCTTAACTTAAGATAGCTCAAATGCTAACCCTAATCCTAAACCTAAACCTAACGCTAACCTAAACCTAAAACTAATAGACATCTATGCCTATTACCCTAGCCCTAACCATTACACTAACCATGACCATAACCCTAGACCAAACCATAAATTAATCTTAGCCATAGCAAAATTTCTAGCGCAAACCCTAAACCGTACCCTAAACTTAATCCTAAGTGTAACCCTCGCCCTAACCCTGACCCTAACACAAACTCTAGCATTAATCCTAACCATTATCCCAGCCCTAACCCTAGGTCTAAACCTATAAATTACCCTAACAATAACTATAACCCTAATGCTAACCCTAGGCTTAACCCTAAACCTACCACAAACACTATCCATATCCGTTACCTTAAACCGAACCTAACCCTAAACCTAATACTATCCATTACTTAACCCTAAATCTAACCTTAATGCTAATTTGAGCCTTAACACTAAAACTTAACCTAACCCAAACACAAAGCCTGACCCTGACCATAATAATACCCCAGATCTTAATCTGACCCTTTCCCTAAAAGTAACACTTTAATTTGACCTTGCCATAAATGTAATCCTAAAAATACCAGTAACTATAAACCTAGACCTGACATTATTCCTAGCCCTAATTGTTACCCTAAACCTAACACAAAACCTAGCCCTAATCCTAGCCTTAAATCTAGCTTTAATCCTAAACCTAACCATAACCCTAGCCCTAACCCTAAAGCTAATCATAAAACTAGCCCTAACCCTAATCATAGCACTAAAACAAAACCGAGAAACAGGCCTACACTAACCTTAACTTAAACCAAACCCTAGCACTACACCTAGATCTAACCCTAGCCCTAATTCAAGTCCTAATCATAATGTTAAAATTAACCCTTTATCTGATTTATATCCTAACACTCATCTCGTTCAAAACACCACCATAAACCTAAACCTACCATAATCCTATCCCTAGACTTAACCCTAAACCTAGCCCTAACCCTAGCTCAAAACCTAACCTTTATGCTAAACATAACTCTATACCTAACCCTAAACCTAGTTCTAACACTAACTGTAACACTAACTCAAGGCATATTCCTAACCATAACTCTAGTTCTAACCCTATCAATTACCCTAACCATAACCCTTACTCTAATGCTAACCCTAAGCCTAACCCTAGCCCTATCTCTAACTCTAACCATATAAATTATCCTAAACCAAACCTGAACCTTTAAACAAACCCTAACTATATCCTAACCCTAACACTAATGCTAATTTGAGCCGTAAACCTAAATCCTTACCTAAGCCAAATCCTAATCCTAATAATTCCCTGAGCTCTAAACCTGACCCTTACCCTATACCTAACACTTACACTAGATGTAGCCATAAGCCTAACCCTAAAAATATCATTAACCATACCCTAATCTGATATTAGCCCTAAATCTAAGATGAACACTATCCCTCATCCTAGTCCTAAACCTAGCCTTAATCATAACCCTAACTCCTACCCTAGCCCTAACCCTAACTCTAACCCTCACCCTACATCTAAACCTAGCTATAACACCATTCATTATCCTAAACTTAAACCTAACATAATCCTATCGCTAGGCCTTAACTAAACCCTAACTCTAGCCCTAATCCTAGCCCTAATTTAACCGTATCAGAAACCCTAAATCTAATTTTAGCCCTATCACTAATTCTAACTCTCACACTAGTCCTAACCCTAATGTTAATCCTAAAAGTAGCCCTAACCCATGCCCTAGCCCTAAAATGAAATTGAACGATAGCCCTAACCCGAAACCTTAACCTAAACCAAACCATTAACCTAACCCTAGCCCTAATTTGAGTTTTAAACTGAAATAAAGGCATATTCTTAACCATAACTCTAGTTCTAACCCTGACCCTAACTCTGACCATAACACTAACCCTAGCTCTAAACATAACCCTAATCCTAAACCTAAACCTTAGACTAGACATAGCCCTAACTTTAACTGCAAATTTAGCCCTGAACATAACCCTGGTACTTACATTAGCCATAACCCTAACTCTAGCATTAACTTAACACAAAACCTATCCCTAATCCTAGCCTAACCCAAGTTTTAACCCTAATCCTAACCCTAAACTAGCTCTAATCATAAACATAACCCTAGCCCTAACCCTAGCTCTAACCCTATGCATTGCCATAAACAGGACCCTACCTCTAATGCTAAAACTAGTCCTAAACCTAACCCTATCCCTAATCCTAACCCATTCCATTACCCTAACCAAAACCTAGACTCTAAACCTCACAATATCATTAACATAACACTAACCCTAATGCTAATTTGAGCCCTAACTTTAAAACTTAACCTATCTCAAACCCTAAACGAGACCCTGACTGTAAAAATAGTTCTAGCTCTAAACCTGACTTTAACCCTAAAAGTAAACCTTACACTACATGTAGCCATAAACCTAACACTAAAACTATCTTTAACCATAACCCAAGACCTGATATTAGCCCTAGCCCTAATCCTAGCCCTAAACCTAAATCAAACCCTAGCCCACATTCTAGCCCTAAACCTAGCCCTAATCATAACTCTAACCTTAACCATAGCCCTAACCTAATTCTAACCCTCACCCTCCCACTAAACCTAGTTATAACACCATCCCTTACACTAAACTTAATCCTAACCCTAACCCTAACACTAGACCTAAGATGAACACTAACTCTAGTCCTAATCCTAGCCCTAATTTAACCCTATCCTTGATTCTAACACTAACCATAGCCCTAAGACAAACTCTACCACTCACACTAGCCTTATCCCTATTTCTAACCATATCCTTTAACTTAACCCTAACCCTAGCCCTAAACATAGCCATAAATCTAGGCA
Source organism: Marmota flaviventris (assembly GCF_047511675.1). Classification (NCBI taxonomy): domain Eukaryota; kingdom Metazoa; phylum Chordata; class Mammalia; order Rodentia; family Sciuridae; genus Marmota; species Marmota flaviventris. The sequence goes on along the minus strand of NW_027287790.1, from coordinate 69,910 downwards.
TAATACTTGCCAAATCCTTATTTCTAGTCCTAACCCTAGATCTAATTCTAACACTAACAGTAACCCTAGCTCTAAACACCACCCCAACCCTAAACCTAAACCTAAAACTATACCTAGCCCTAACATTAACCCTAAAACTAGCCTGAATCATAACAAGTTCTTTCATTAGCTGTAGCCCTACCCTATTGAAAAACCTAGCCCTAATCCAAGGTCTACCCTAGCTTTAACCCTAAAGCGAATCCAAATCCTAACCATAGCCCTAAGCCTAAGCCTAAGCCTAAGCCTAGACCTAATCCTTTGCATAAACCTAGCACTAACCCTAGCTCTAACTTATCCACTACTCTAAAGATAACCCTAAACCTTATGCTAACACTAGGCCAATCCCTAATCATATACCTAAACTTAACCCTATAAATTACTCTACACTTAACCTGAACTCTAAACCTAAAACTATCATTACACTATCCTTAACAATAATGCTAATTCGAGCCTTAAACCTAAACCTTAACCTAACAAAAACCCTAAACCTGACCCTAACCCTAATAATACCCTAGCTCTAAACTTGACCCTAACCATAAACCTAACCTTTAAATTGGACCTAGCTATAAACCTAACCCTAAATTATCCCTAACTGTAACCCTAGACCTGACTTTTGCACTAGCTCTAATCCAAATCCTACACCTAACACAAACCTTAGCCCATATGCTAGACATAAACTTCACCTTAATCATAAACATAACACTTACCCTAATTATAACCCTCACGCTAGCCATAAAACTAGCTGTAATCCCAACCCTTATCCTAAACCTAACCGTAACCTTAAACCTAATATTAACCCTAGCCCTTACCCTAGGCCTAACCCTAACACTAACCCTTGCCCTAAGACTAATTCTAACTCTCGCCCTAGCCCTATAGTGAGTTCTAAACCAATCCCTTACCATCACCATAAACCTAGCCCTAAACTTAGCCCTAACCCTAACCCTATCCTTCACCCTAGCTCAAACCCTAGATCTAAACCTAATTCTAAATCTAACCCTAAACCTAAGCATAAACGTCACACTAACACTAGCCCTAACCCTAGAACTAATCCTAAAACAAGCCCTAACCCTACCCCTAGCCCTAATACAAAACTGAGCCATAGCATTAATCCTAACCCTTAATCTAAACCAAACCCTAACCTTACACCTATCCCTACACCTATCTCTAATTCCAGTCTTAAATCTAACCTAAAAGGTTATATGGACACTGACTCTGAACCTAACACTAAATCTAGCTCTAAATATTGTCATGGCCATAAACCTAACCCTAACACTAGACCTAGCCCTAACTCTAACCCTATAACTAGTGCCATTCATAACCCTACTTCATACATTACCTGTAGCCTTAACCTTAGCCCTTACCTAACCCAAAATCTAGGCTTAATCCTAGTCCTAAATCTAGCTCTAACCCTAAATTTAAACCTAACCTTAACCTAAACAAAATCCCTAATACTATACATATTCCTAGCCCTAATCTTAGCTCTTACCCTATCCATTACCCTAATGATAACCCTAGCCATTATGCTAAACATTAGGCCTAACCTTAACCCTATCCATTACACTAAACCACATCTAAACCCTAAACCTAACTCTGTCATTAACTCTCACCCTAAACCTAATGGTAATTCAAGCCCTAAACCTCTAACATAAACCAAACCCTAAACCCTAAATTTGAACCTGACCCTAATAATAACCCTAGCTCTAAAAATAACCCTTACCCTAAACCTAACCCTCACACTGGACCAAGCCATAAACCTAACACTAAATCTATCCCTAACTGTAACCCTAGACCTGGCATTAGCCCTAGCCCTAATACTAGCCCTAACCCTAACACAAACACTAGCCTTCATTCTAGCCATAAGACTAGCCTTAATCATAACCATAACCCTAACCCTAGCCCTAACCCTAATACTAACCCTCACCCTACCCCAAAACTTACTTATAACCTACACCCTTAACCTGCATATAACCCTAACTCTAACCCTAACCTGAGGTCTCAACCTAACACTAAACCTAGCCCTAATTTAGCCCTATCCCTAAACATAACCCTAGCCCTAGCCCTACGACTAACTCTAACTCTCACACTAGCCTATCACTAGTTCTAACCCTATAGCTTACCCTAACCGTAACCCTAAACCTAACCCTAAACCTAGTCCTAACCCTTGCCCTATCCTCAGTCCTAGCCCTAACCATAGATCAAATCCTAACTCTAAATCTAACCATAACCCGAAGCCTAAGCCTAACCATTATAAATATATTTAAATTTAGATTCTATATCTACAGATTTTGGCTTCAATAATTATTTAGAATATAGTCATTAGATTCATAAAAGACATACCATTTCTGGTGGTGTATAGAGAACTGATGGTCAGGGGTAGGATGCTATGTTAAGGTGGAAAGGAGTGAGGGTATGAGATTAATCTATCTTAGTAAATTGGAGGAGAACTGTAATGAATAGACAGGGGTAATTTATGGAAGAATGTATAAATTCAAATTCCTTATCAGTATTCATAAAATTACCCTATGTATAAATAGTAAAATTTGGAGGTTGAAAGTGGGATAAAGGGATTAAGAAAAAGAAGAAAAAAAAAAAACAAAAAAGAAAGAGAGGGAGAATGAAAATAATATAAAATAAAGCTGGGGGGTGAGGTGGGCCTATGCAATTCCTCTATATTAAACAATTCTGATGATTCAGTTCTTTTTTTTTTGTTAACACTTTTTATTTTGCAAATAAAAATAATATATACACATATATATGCATATATATATATATATATATATATATATATATATATATATATATATATATATATATATATACACAGTACATAGGCAAAAATGTAGGTCTTTTCATAACTGATTTTTTACAGATATTTATTTTTGTCTTATCTATGTTGTAATCTGATTTCATTTTTTTATTAACTCAATTTTATTTTTATAAGACTGGGTTGTTTTAATTCACACAATAGCACATTGTTGTACATATTATTATTGTTTTTTAATTTTTTATTGTTGGCTGTTCAAAACATTACATAGTTCTTGATATATCATATTTCACACTTTGATTCAAGTGGGTTATGAGCTCCCATTTTTACCCCATATACAGATTGCAGAATCACATCAGTTACACATCCATTGATTTACATATTGCCATACTAGTGTCTGTTGTGTTCTGCTGCCTTTCCTATCCTCTACTATCCCCCCTCCCCTCCCCTCCCCTCCCCTCTTCTCTCTCTGCCCCCTCTACTGACATTCATTTGTCCCCCTTGTATTATTTTTCCCTTTCCCCTCACTTCCTCTTGTATGTACTTTTGTATAACCCTGAGGGTCTCCTTCCATTTCCATGCAATTTCCCTTCTCTCTCCCTTTCCCTCCCACCTCTCATCCCTGTTTAATGTTAATCTTCTTCTCATGCTCTTCGACCCTACTCTGTTCTTACTTACTCTCCTTATATCAAAGAAGATATTTGGCATTTGTTTTTTAGGGATTGGCTAGCTTCACTAAGCATAATCTGCTCTAATGCCATCCATTTCCCTGTAAATTCTATGATTTTGTCATTTTTTAATGCAGAGTAATACTCCATTGTGTATAAATGCCACATTTTTTATCCATTCATCTATTGAAGGGCATCTAGGTTGGTTCCACAGTCTTGCTATTGTGAATTGTGCTGCTATGAACATCGATGTAGCAATGTCCCTGTAGCATGCTCTTTTTAGGTCTTTAGGGAATAGACCGAGAAGGGGAATAGCTGGGTCAAATGGTGGCTCCATTCCCAGCTTTCCAAGAAATCTCCATACTGCTTTCCAAATTGGCTGCACCAATTTGCAGTCCCACCAGAAATGTACAAGTGTACCCTTTTCCCCACATCCTCGCCAGCACTTGTTGTTGTTTGACTTCATAATGGCTGCCAATCTAACTGGAGTGAGATGGTATCTTAGGGTGGTTTTGATTTGCATTTCTCTGACAGCTAGAGATGGTGAGCATTTTTTCATGTACTTGTTGATTGATTGTATGTCCTCCTCTGAGAAGTGTCTGTTCAGGTCCTTGGCCCATTTGTTGATTGGGCTGTTTGTTCTCTTATTGTCTAATTTTTTGAGTTCTTTGTATACTCTGAATATTAGGGCTCTATCTGAAGTGTGAGGAGTAAAGATTTGTTCCCAGGATGTACTCTCCCTATTTACCTCTCTTATTGTTTCTTTTGCTGAGAAAAAACTTTTTAGTTTGAGTAAGTCCCATTTGTTGATTCTAGTTATTAACTTTTGTGCTATGGGTGTCCTATTGAGGAATTTGGAGCCCGACCCCACAGTATGTAGATCGTAGCCAACTTTTTCTTCTATCAGACGGCGTGTCTCTGATTTGATATCAAGCTCCTTGATCCATTTTGAATTCACTTTTGTGCATGGCGAGAGAAAGGGATTCAGTTCCATTTTGTTGCATATGGATTTCCAGTTTTCCCAGCACCATTTGTTGAAGATGCTATCCTTCCTCCATTGCATGCTTTTAGCCCCTTTATCAAATATACGATAGTTGTAGTTTTGTGGATTGGTTTCTGTGTCCTCTATTCTGTACCATTGGTCCACCTGCCTGTTTTGGTACCAGTACCATGCTGTTTTTGTTACTATTGCTCTGTAGTATAGTTTGAAGTCTGGTATCGCTTTACCGCCTGATTCACACTTCCTGCTTAGCATTGTTTTTGCTATTCTGGGTCGTTTATTTTTCCATGTGAATTTCATGATTGCTTTCTCTATTTCTACAAGAAATGCCGTTGGGATTTTGATTGGCATTGCATGAAACCTATAGAGAACTTTTGGTAATATCGCCATTTTGATGATGTTAGTTCTGCCTATCCATGAACAGGGTATATTTTTCCATCTTCTAAGATCTTCTTCTATTTCTCTCTTTAGGGTTCTGTAGTTTTCATTGTGTAAGTCTTTCACCTCTTTTGTTTGGTTGATTCCCAAGTATTTTATTTTTTTTGAAGATATTGTGAATGGAGTGGTTGTCCTCATTTCCATTTCAGAGGATTTGTCGCTGATATACAGAAATGCCTTTGATTTATGCATGTTGATTTTATATCCTGCCACTTTGCTGAATTCATTTATTAGCTCTAATAGTTTCTTTGTAGACCCTTTTGGGTTTGCTAGGTATAGAATCATGTCATCTAAAAATAGTGATAATTTAAGTTCTTCTTTTCCTATTTTTATGCCTTTAATTTCTTTCCTCTGTCTAATTGCTCTGGCCAGTGTTTTGAGAACTATGTTGAACAGAAGTGGAGAGAGAGGGCATCCCTGTCTTGTTCCAGATTTTAGAGGGAATGCCTTCAGTTTTTCTCCATTCAGAATGATGATAGCCTGAGGCTTAGCATACATTGCTTTTAAAATATTGAGGTATGTTCCTGTTATCTCTAGTTTTTCTATAGTTTTGAACATAAAGGGATGCTGTACTTTGTTGAATGCTTTTTCCGCATCTATCGAGATGATCATATGGTTCTTATTTTTAAGTCTATTGATGTGGTGAATAACATTTATTGATTTCCGTATATTGAACCAGCCTTGCATCCCAGGGATGAATCCTACTTGATCATGGTGCACAATTTTTTTGATATGTTTTTGTATCCGATTTGCCAGAATTTTATTGAGGATTTTTGCATCTAGGTTCATTAGAGATATTGGTCTGTAGTTTTCTTTCTTTGAAGTGTCTTTGTCTGGTTTAGGTATCAGGGTGATGTTGGCCTCGTAGAATGAATTTGGAAGTTCTCCCTCTTTTTCTATTTCCTGAAGTAGCTTGAAAAGTACTGGTATTAGTTCCTCTTTAAAGGTTTTGTAAAACTCTGCTGTATACCCATCCGGTCCTGGGCTTTTCTTAGTTGGTAGTCTTTTGATGGTTTGATGGCAGATCATATGACTTAAGAAATTTATCAATGCCTTCACTATCTTCTAATTTATTGGAGTATAAGGATTCAAAATAATTTTTGATTATCTTCTGCATATCTGAAGTGTCTGTTGGTGATATTGCCTTTTTCATCCCGTATGCTAGTAATTTGAGTTCTCTCTCTTCTTCTCTTCGCAAGCATTGCTAAGGGTCTGTCGATTTTGTTTATTTTTTCAAAGAACCAACTTTTAGTTTTGTCAATTTTTTCAATTGTTTCTTTTGTTTCAATTTCATTAATTTCAGCTCTGATTTTAATTATTTCTTGCCTTCTACTTCTTTTGCTGTGGTTTTGCTCTTCTTTTTCTAGGATTTTGAGTTGAAGTATGAGATCATTTATTTGTTGGTTTTTTTTCTTTTTTTAAGGAATGAACTCCAATCAATGAATTTTCCTCTTAGAACTGCTTTCAATGTGTCCCATAGATTGCGATATGTTGTGTATGTGTTTTCATTAATCTCTAAGAATTTTTTAATTTCCTCTTTGATGTCTTCTATAACCCATTGATCATTCAGTAACCTATTGTTCATTCTCAAAGCGATGTATTCTTTTTCCTTCCTTCTTTTATCGTTGATTTTCAGTTCCATTCCAGTATGATCAGATAGGATGCATGGTATTATCTCTACTCCTTTATATTGTCTAAGAGTTGCCCTGAGACATAATATATGATCTATTTTTGAGAAGGATCCATGTGCTGCTGAGAAAAAAGTGTCACTACTTGATGTTGGGTGGTATATTCTATATATGTCAATTAAGTCTAGGTTATTAATTGTGTTATTGAGTTCTATAGTTTCCTTATTCAACTTTTGTTTGGAAGATCTGTCCAGTGGCGAGAGAGGTGTGTTGAAGTTTCCCATGATTATTGTATGGTGGTCTATTAGACTCTTGAACTTGAGAAGAGTTTGTTTGATGAACATAGCTGCACCATTGTTTGGGGCATATATATTTATGATTGTTATGTCTTGTTGGGGTATGGTTCCCTTAAGCAGTATGTAGTGTCCCTCTTTATCCCTTTTGATTAACTTTGGCTTGAAATCTATTTTATTTGATATGAGTATGGACACTCCTGCTTGTTTCCGAAGTCCATATGAGTGATATGATTTTTTTCCAACCTTTCACCTTCAGCCTATGTATGTCTTTTCCTATCAAATGCGTCTCCTGTAGGCAGCATATTGTTGGGTCTTGTTTTGGGATTCATTCTACTAGCCTGTGTCTCTTGATTGGTGAGTTTAAGCCATTAACATTTATGGTTATTATTGAGATATGGGTTGTTCTTCCAGCCATATTTGTTTATTTATGTTACTAAACATGGTTTGTTTTCCTCTTTGATTATTTTCCCCCCTTTACTGTCCTACCTCCCACTGTTGGTTTTCATTGTTATTTTCCATTTCCTCTTCCTGTAATGTTTTGCCAAGGATGTTTCGAAGAGATGGTTTTCTAGCTGTAAATTCTTTTAACTTTTGTTTATCATGGAAGGTTTTAATTTCATCTTCCATCCTGAAGCTTAATTTCGCTGGAAACACAATTCTTGGTTGGAACCCATTTTCTTTCAGTGTTTGAAATATGTTAGTCCAGGATCTTCTAGCTTTCAGAGTCTGTGTTGAAAGATCAGCTGTTATCCTGATTGGCTTACCCCTAAATGTGATCTGCTTCCTTTCTCTTGTAGCTTTTAAAATTCTCTCCTTATTCTGTATGTTGGGCATCTTCATTATAATGTGTCTAGGTGTGGGTCTCTTTTGATTTTGCACATTCGGCATCCTGTAGGCTTCTAGGATTTGGGATTCTGTCTCATTCTTCAAGTCTGGGAAGTTTTCTCGTATTATTTCATTGAATAGATTGCTCATTCCTTTGGTTTGAAACTCTGTCCCTTCCTGTATCCCAATGACTCTTAAATTTGGTCTCTTGATGTTATCCCATATTTCTTGGATGTTCTGATCATGGTTTCTTAACAGTCTTGCTGAGCTGTCTATGTTCTTTTCATGTTGAAATACTTTATCTTCATTGTCTGATGTTCTATCTTCTAAGTGTTCTACTCTGCTGGTAGTATTCTCCATTGAGTTTTTAAGTTGGTTTATTGCTTCCTGCATTTCTAGGATTTTTGTTTGTTTGTTTTTTATAACCGCTATCTCCCTGTATAGTTGATCTTTTGCTTCTTGGATTTGTTTATGTAATTCATTGTTGAAGTGATCTTTCGTTGTCTGATTTTGCTGTCTTATGTCTTCCTTGAGACTCCAGATCATCTGAAGCATGTATATTCTGAATTCTTTATCTGACATTCCATTTGCTGCAGCTATTACCTCTTCTAAAGTTGAGTTGACCTGCATTGCTTCTGGTCCTTTCTTTCCTTGTCTCTTCATACTGTTCACGTTCCTTTCTACTTGGTGAATCTGTTGTGCTATTGAATTTTCCCCCTATATATTTATATTGGTCTTGTATAGTTGCAAAGTCTCCCTCACATGCTCGGGCGGCGGCTCTGCCCCTTCTCCAATTGGGGCAATGTGCCTACCATGCCGGCAGGCGGCTGGGCCTGCTCTGCCGGTCGGTAGCAGGTCCGCCTACCTTGCAGGCGCAGGCAGCGGCACTGCCCCTCTGCAGGCCTCTGGTGCTGTTCTGCCAGTGGGTCACAGTTCCGCCTACCTTGCAGGCACGTGGGGGGGGAGCGGCTCTACCCTTCCTCAGGCCACTGGGCCTGTTCTGTCTGGCAGTTGCAGGTCTGGCCTGTTCTGATGGTGGTCACAGTTCCGTCTACCTTGCAGGCGCGGGGGGAGGGGTCGGCTCTGCCATTCAGCAGGCCGCTGCTCCTCTTCTGCCGGTGGACCGCAGGCCTGCCTACCTTGCAGGAGTGATTGGAAGCTCTGCCCCGCCGAGGGCCACTGGGCCTTTTCTGTTGGTGGTCACAGTTCCGCCTACCTTGCCGGCGCAGGGGGAGGGGGCAGCTCTGCCTCTCAGCCTGCCGCTGCTCCTCTTCTGCGGGTGGGTTGCAGGCCCCTAGGATCAGATTTAAACTGAGGGTTTGTGTTAGGGTAATGATTTGAGTTAGGGTTAGAGCTAGAATGAAGGCTAGGTTTTGTATTAGTAACAGGGTTAGGGTATGGATTAGGCTATGGATTAGCATTAGGACTAAGGTTAGCATTATGGATAGGGTTTGGTTTAGGGTAAGTGATATAGTAAGAGCTAGGGTCAGGGCTAGAATTAGGGTTAAGTTTACATCTAATGCTAGGACTCAGATTAGGGCTAGTGTTTCTGTTAGGATTAGGGAGTATCAATGAAATCTGACTAAATAATTTTGGGAGGTAGTTCAGTACATGTATATTTCCCTGTTATCTCCAACAGTACTTTCAGATAAAGATGTTTTTGCATGCTTCTGCTTTGGGAAACTTTCACAAGAAAGAAACCACAGTGCCCACATAGAACTGATTGAGTGTGTGCAGTTTTAAGCAGCGAGCACCAACCCTGTTTGACTTCAAGTTCCATTTCCGTATAGGCGTATAGGTCAAAATGAAGGAAACCTTAAAATACAAACTGTTCCTGACAGCAAAGCATTGAAGGGATAAGGCCCAAACCTAGGGAAAATAGTAAGACTAGGTAAAAGACAAATTATGCCAAGTATCAAATTAATTTGAACAAAACTCACTCTTACACTGTATCTAACCCAACCCTAAACTAATTCTAATCTGTTTAGAGTACCTATGATCATAGAAGTCCCAAACTTGAGGAGCCTAAAGGCACAACTTAACAGATGAATCTTGTGCAGTATCAAAGAAATTTGATGAAAATTGGAAGAGGTATGTTAGTATATTCATATTTTCCTGTTTTTTTTTTTCTTAAAGTGCTCATTGATAAACTGTTTTTCATGCTTCAGCTTAAGGTACGTTCACAAAGAAAAAACAAAGAGTGCCCACAGGGGGCTGATTGAGTTTGTGAAGTTTCATGAAGCTAGCACCAACACTGTTTGATTTCCAGCTCCATTGCATTCACACCTATAGGCGCTAATTAAGTGAAACCTAAAAATTCAAACTGTTGCTGACACTGAACCATTGAACCTTAAAGGCACACACTTGGGGAGCCTACTAAGGTTAGGTCAAAGATGAATCCTGTACAGTATCAAATTAATCCAACAAAAAAAATAATTGAAGCTCTTTCATTACATGGGTATTCTGCTTGCTTCTAATGCACCCAGAGATAAAGCTATTATTTTCTACTTCATCTTAGGGCTACTTCCATGGAAAACACCAGATTATGCTCACTGAAAATCGATGAAGTGTGTGAAGACTCAAGCAGCTAGTCCAAACCCTGTTTGATTTCCAGCTTTTTTCATTCACCCCTACATGGAAAAAAAAAAAGAAGAGAAACATGAAAATTGAAACTGTTCCTGAAAGCAAACCCTTTATGTAGGAGGCCCAAATATTTGGATTATAGTCAAAATTTTAAAAAAAGAAGATGAATCCTGCACAGTATCATAGAAATTTGAAAACAAAAGTAACTCTTATCTTAACACTAGGTCTAATCCTAGTCCTAACACTAACCCTAACACTAACTTTAACCTGTTTAGACTCCCTTTGATCCTAGAAGTCCCACGCTTGGGGAGCCAAGTTGGGTAAGTGAACAGATGAATCTTTCACAATATCAATGAAGTCTGACCAAATAATTGGAGAGGTAGTTCAGTACATTCATATTTCCCTGTTTTCCCCTAAAGTGCTCTCACATAAAGTTGATTTGAATGCTTCAGCTTAGGGCTACTTTTACAAGAAACAAACCAGAGAATGCCCATAGAAAACTGATTGAGTGTGTGAGGTTTGAAGTAGCTAGCACCAACTCTGTTGGATTTACAGCTCCATTTGCATTTACATGCATAGGTCAAATTGAAACGAAAACTTAAAACACAAACTGTCCAGGAGAGCAAACCCTTGATGTAAGAGGTCCAAACCTAAAGAATATAGTAAGGCTAGTTCAAACTTGAATCCTGCCCAGTATCAAAGAAATTTGAACAAAACTAAATCTAACAAAATATTAGCTGTAAATCTAACCCTAAACTAATACACAGTCTAACCTAACCTGTTTAGAAATCCATTGATCAGAGTAGTCCCCAAATAAAGGAGCCCAGTGGGGCAAACTATCAGATGAATTCTGTGCAGTATCAAAGAAATATGACCAAATAATTTGGGGAGGTATTTCATTATGTGCATATTTTCCTGTTTTCTCCTAATGTGCTCTTGGATAAATTATTTTTTTGCCATGCTTCAATTTAAGGTACTTGCACAAGGAACAACCAGAGAGTGCCCACAGAGAGCTGATTGAGTGTGTGAAGTTTCAAGCAGCTAGTACTAGCTTTGTTTGATTTCCAGCTCCATTTTCATTCACGTCTATAGGCCATAATGAAGTGAAATCTAAAAATTCAAATGTTCCTGACAGTGAACTGGCAAACCTTGAAAACTCAAACTCAGGGATCCTACTAAGACTAGGAAAAGGATGAATCCTGTACAATATCAAATAATCCATGCAAAAATTTAATGCTTGCTCCTAAAATGCTCACAGATAAAGCTGTTTCATTCAAATTCATCTTTGGGCTACTTCCACAAGAAAAAAAAAGGAGAGAATGTACCCTGGGAACTGGTTGAGTGTGTGAAGTTTCAAGCAGCTAGCACCAACCCTGTTTGAGTCCAGCTCCATTTCCATTTACCCCTTTAGGGCAAAATGAGGTGAAAGATTAAAATTAAAACTACTCCTGAGAGCAAAACCCTTTTACTAGGAGGCCCAAATATGGGGAGCACTAAGAAGACAAAGAAGATAAATCCTGCTCAGTATTCATAAAGTTGAAAAAATCTTACACTAACCCTAACACTAGTTCTAACCCTAAGTCTAATCATAACCCTAAGCCTAACCTGTTAATAGAACCTTTGATCATAAAAGTTTTAAACTTGGGGAGACTAGTGGGGAAAGCTTACATATGAATCCTGCACAGTATCAAAGAAATCTGACCAAATAATTGGGGGACGTATTTCAGTACATGCATATTGCCCTGTTTTCTCCTAAAGTGCTCTTGGATAAACTTGTTTTGCATGCTTCAACTTTTCACTACTTTTACAAGGAAGAAACCAGAGAGTGGCCACAGACAACTGATTGAGTATGTGAAGTTTCAACCAGCTAGAACCAACCCTCTGATTTCCAGCTCCATTCTCATTTACCTATATAGGTCAAAATGAACTGAGACATTAAAAACAAACTATTTCCAACAGCGATTCATTAAACCAAGAAGGCCCCAAACTGGGGCCAATAGTGAGGCTAGGTAAAAGATAAATCTTCCCAGTATCAAAGAAATTTGAACAAAACAAACTCTAACCCTAACACTATCTCTAAAGCTAGCCCTAACCCTAACTATAACACTAACACTTACCTGTTTAGAGAACAATTGATCCTAGAAGTTCCAACCATGGGGAGCCTAGTGGAGCAAGCTAAAAGATGAATACTGTGTAGTATCAAAGAAATCTGATTAAATTTTTGGGAGACTTATTTCAGTACATACATGTTTGTGTTTTCTCCTTAAGGGCTCTCGGATACAGTTTCTTTTGCATGCTTCATTTTGGCCTACCTTCAAAAGAAAGAAACTAGAGAGTGCCCACTGAGAACTAATTGTGTGAAGTTTCAAGCACCTCTGGCAAACCCTGTTTGATTTCCAGCTCAATTTTCATTCACATCAATAAGCCATAATGAAGGGAAACCAAAAATACAAACTGTTCCTGATAGTGACCAATTGAACCAACAAGGCCCAAACCTGTGGAGCATAATAAGGCTAAGTAAAAGATGAATCCTTCCCAGTATCATAGAAATTTGAAGAAATCTAGGGTCGCATCGGTACTCTCAGTGCAGATGGAAGGCTGGGCTGTGCAGTTTCTCAGGGTGCTGACAGCAGTCTCAGCCACACAGGAGCTCTCTGCACACATGCAAGGCAGCACAGAACATGGAGACTTTGCTTGAGAATCACCAGAACGAGCTCTGGACACAGCACAACGTCACTCCAGAACCACCGACCTCACCAAACACCATACATGGGTAACAGATGGAATCCATCTTGCAAAACCTGATTTGCCATCTATCAGTGAGCGTGGCTCCAGCTTGGTTCTGCAGCTTATCAGGTACCAGGTTTCCAACTCCCCTACCTCCAGTTGTGATAACTCAAGATTTTTCACAGAAGGTTTTGGGGGGTGTAGCTATCAATGAGGAACAGCAACTGTACAGGCACCTGGTTTCCAATTCAGATACTAAGAGTATGGAGGCTCCAGGTAGAAGCTCAAGCCCTCTCACCCTAGCTACCTCCCCCACCCTGAGAACAGAGACTCAAGGTAGGAATAGAAAACTCCACACTATGCAAGAAAAGAAAACAGAGTTCTGAGAACCTTTTTTTTTCTTTCTTACTTTTCTTTTCTTGCTCTTCTCATCCATTCTCCTGTACCCTTCCCCCTCTCGTCCTCACAACCTCAACATATGTGAAAACAATTACTCTCCATGAAATTGGACTTTAAGAACTGAATCACTAGAATTATAGAATTTAGAGGAATTGCATAGGCCCCACCTCACCACCTCTTTATTTGCTCTTATTTTCTTTCTCCCTCTATTTACTTGTTATTTTTTCTTCTTTTTTTTTTCTCCCGCTATCCCACTTTCAGCCTCCTAACTTTACTATTTATACATAGGGTAATTTTATGAATACAGATAGGCAGTTTGAATTTATACCTTCTTCCATAAATTCCCCTGCCTATTCATTAGAGTTCTCCTCCAAAGTTGCTAAGTTAGATTAATCACATACCCTCATTCCTTTCCCCCTTAACATAGCATCCTACCCCTGACACTCAGTTGTCTATACACCACCAGAAATTGTATGCCTTTTATGTAACTAATGACTATATTCTAAATAATAATTGAAGCCAAAACTTGTAGACACAGAGTCTAAATATAAATTTATTTATAATGGTTAGGCTTAGGCTTCGGGTTAGGGTTAGATTTAGAGTTAGATTTTGATCTATGGTTAGGGCTAGGGCTACGGATAGGGCAAGGGTTAGGACTAACGTTTCACTTAGGTTTAGTATTATGGTAACTGATAGGGTTAGAACTAGTGATAGGGCTAGTATGAGAGTTAGAGTTAGCCTTAGAGCTAGGATTAGGGTTAGGGTTAGGGTTAGGGTTAGGGATAGGGCTAAATTAGGGCTAGTGTTAGTGTTAGGTTTAGGCCTTCAGTTAGGGTTGGAGTTAGGATTATATTTAGGGTAAGGTATTGGGTTATAGCTAGTTTGAGGGCTAGGACAAGGTTTAGTATTAGGGTCAGGGCTAGGGTTAGGTTTAGGGTTATGATTAAAGCTAGGTTTAGGGCCAGGATGATGGCTAATGTTTGTGTTAGGGTTAGGGCTAGTAATAGGGCTAGGGCTAATATCAGGACTAGAGTTACAGTTAGGGATAGATTTAGTGTTAGGTTAGGTGTATACTAGGGTTAGGCCCAGGTTTAGGGTTAGGGCTAACGTTAGGGTTATATTTAGATTTAGGGTTAAAGCTATGTTAGGGCTTAGTTTAGGGCTAGGGTTTGCAATATGTTAGAGCTATGGCAAATGTAAGAACTTTGTTATGATTAGGGCAGTTTTAGCATTAAAGTTAGAGCTAAGTATAGTTTTAGGGTTAGGTTTATGGTTAGGGTGATTTTTAGAGTTAGGGTTAGTGTTAGTGTCAGGGTCAGTGTTCAGTTTAGAGTTATGTTTAATGAGAAAGCCAGAATTAGGACTAGGGTTACAACTAGTGGAAGGATTAGATTTTGGCTTTAAGCTAAGGGTTATTATTAGGGCTAGAGCTAAGATTTTCTTTAAGTCTAGGTCTAGAGTTATGGATAGATTAGGATTAGGTTTATTTCTAAGGCTAGTGTTCGGATTAGGTTTAAGTATAAGGTTACCAATAGGGCTAATGTTAGGGTTCGGATTAGGGTTAGGTTCAGGTTTAAACCTATGATCAGTGTTAGGGTCAGAATAAGGGTCAGGGTTAGGGTTAGGGTTTGGGTTATGGTTATACCTAGAATGAGGGCTAAGGTTAGGACAACTAATAGGGTTAGGGTTTTGGTTAGGTTGATGAATAGAATTAGGATTAGGATTAGAATTAGCATTAGGTTTAGGGTTTGGCATAGGGTAAGGGATAGGGTTAGAGCTAGGGTTAGGGCTATGTTTAGGGTTAAAGCTAGGTTTAGGGCTCCGATTAGGACTAGTTTTGTGTTAGGGTTATGGCTAGAGTTAGAGCAATGGCTAATGTAAGAACTATGGTTTTAGGGTTAGTTTTAGGGTGATGGTTAGGGGTTAAACCTCTATTGTTAGGATTAGGTTTAAGGTTAGGGTGAAATAAAGAGCTAGTGTTATGTTAGGTTAATAGTCAGGGTCAGGTTTAGTTTTAGGGTTAGGGTTAGGACTCGAATTAAGGATAGGATTACTGTAAGGGTTTGGTTTAAGGTTAGGGTGGTGTTTAGAGCTAGGGTGAGTTTTAGGATATGAGTCAGAGTTAGGGATAGTATTAAGGTTAAGATTAAGACTCCAATTAGGCTAGGGTAAGGTCTAGGTGTAGGGTTAAAGTTTGGTTTAAGTTAAGGTTTAGGGTTAGGGGTCTTGCTCTGTTTTTTGTTTGTTTGTTTGTTTTTTGGGTTTTTTTTGTTTGTTTGTTTGTTTGTTGTTTTTTTACTGCAAGGGTTAGTGTTCGGTTTAGTGTTATGATTAGCATTAGGGCTAGGGTTAGTGTTAATGTTAGGCTTAGGCTTAGGCTTAGGGTTAGGGTTAGATTTAGAGTTAAGTTTAGATCTACGTTAGGACTAGGAATAAGGATTTGGCAATGGTTATGGCTAGGTTTAGGGCTAGGTTTAGGATTACGGTAATGGATAGGGTTAGAAGAAGGGATAGGGCTACTGTGAGAGTTAGAGTTAGTCTTAGGGCTAGGGTTAGGGTTAGCGTTAGGGATAGGGTTAAATTAGGGCTACGATTATTGTTCACCTTAGGCCTAGAATTAGGGTTAGGGTTAGGTTTAAGTATAGGGTAAGGAATGGCATTATAGCTAGGTTTAGAGATAAGATTAAGATTAGAATTAGGGTTAGGGCTATGGTTAGGGTTAGGGTAATCATTAAGTCTAGGATTGGGGCTACGATGAGGCCTATGCTTTATTTTAGTGTTAGGGCTAGGATTAGGGCTAGGGCTAATATCAGATCTAGGTTTATGGTTAAAGATTGTTTTAGGATTAGGTTTATGCCTACATATAATGTAAGGGTTAGGTTTAGGGTTAGGGTCAGGTTTAGAGCTAGGGTCAAGTCTGGGTTAGAAGTTTGGGAGAGGTTAAGGTTTAAAGTTATTGCTCGAATTAGCATTATGATTACTGTTAGTGTAATTTTAATATGAGGTTTAAGGTTTAGGTTTGGTTTAGAATAATGCATATGTTTATGATTAGGGATAGGGTTAGGTTTAGGCCTAGAGTTATGGTTATTGCAATGGATAGCTTTAGAGATATGTTTAGGGCTAGGGTTATGGTTTTGATTAGGGTTAAGGTTAGGATTAGGTTTAGGGTTAAAGCTCATGTTAGGGCTTGGATTAGGGGTAGGTTTTGGGTTAAGTTAGTGCTAGGGTTAGGAGTAAGGCAAATGTAAGTATCAGGGTTACAATTAGGGTTAAATTTAGGGTTAGGGTTAGTGGTAGGTCTAGTGTTGGGTTTAGGGTTAGTGTTAGGGTGATGTTTAGACTAGGGTTAGTATTATGGTCAGAGTCAGGGTCAGTGTTAGTTCTAGCTTTCTGCTAAAACTAGAATTAGAGCTAAGGTTAGGGTTAGGATTAAGGTTTGGTTTAGGTTAAGGGTTAGAGTTAGGGCTATGGCCCGGTTTTGTTTTAGGGCTAGGTTTAAAGTTAGATTTAGAGTTGGGGTTAGGCTTAGGCTTAGGGTTAGGGTTTGATTTAGAGTTAAAATTAGATCTAGGTTAGGGCTAGAGCTAATTATATGGCTAGGGTTAGGGCTGGGTTTAGGGCTAGAATTAAGGTTCCAGTAAGGGATAGAGTTAGAACTAGGGATGGGGCTAGAGTGAGAGTTAGAGTTAGTCATAGGGCTTGTGTTTGAGCTAGGGTTATGAATAGGACTAAATTAGTGCTAAGATTAGTGCTAGGTTTAGTTCCTGGGTTAGGCCTAAAGTTAGGTTTAGGGTTAGGATTAAGGCTAGGTTTAGGGCTAGGATAAGGGGTGGGGTTTGTGTTAGGTTTAAGGCTAGGATTAGGGCTATGGCTAATGTCAGGTCTAAGCTTATGGTTGGGGATAGTTTTAGGATTAGTGTAATGGTTAGGTCTAGTGTAAGGGTTAGGTTTAGTGTAAAAGTCATCCTTAGAGCTAAGAGATTTATTAGGGTCAGGGTCAGTGTTAGAGTGTGTTCCAGATTAGGTTTTAGGTTTAGGGCTTGAATTAGCACTAGGGTGTGGTTTAGGGAAATGATAGGGTTTTGTTTAGAGTTAACATTAGGTTTAGGGTAATTGATAGGGTTAGGGTTAGCAATAGGTTTAAGGTTAGGCCTAGGGTTCAGATTATGGTAAGGGTTATGGTTAGTATAATGGATAGGATTAGAGCTAAGTTTAGGGCTAGGTTTATGGTTAAGAAGAGATCTTGAATTAGGTTTAGGGTTAGAGTTAAAACTAGGGTTAGGCTCAGGTTTATGTTTAGCATAAGGGTTTGATTTTGAGCTACGGTTAGGGCTAGGGTGAGGGTTAGGTTTAGGGTTACTTCTAGGGATAAGGTTATAGTACTCATAGGGTTAGGGTAAGGATTAGGGCTAGGGACATCATTAGGGATAGGGTTAGGGTTAGGGTAATGTATATGATTAGATGTAGATTTAGGGCTATATTTAAAATTAGATTGAGGTTTAGACTTAGAGTTAGGGCTATGGTTATGTTTAGGTTTATAGTAAGGGCTAGGGTTTGAGCTAAGGTTAGGTCTATGGCAAATGTGAGGTTTAAAGTTAGGATTAGGGTTAGTTTTCCAGTTAGGTTTAGGTTTAGCATTAAGCCTAGGATTATCAATAAGGTTAGGTTTAGGTTTAGAGTAATGGGTAGGTTTAGAGCTAGGTTTAGGGCTAGGGTTAAGGTTAGAATTACGGCTAGGTAAGGGTTAGATTGAGGGATAGGTGTAGGTTTATGTTTAGAGAAATGTTTAGGCTTTGAGCTAGGATTAGGACTAAGGCAAGGGTTAGGTTAGGGTTAGGGCTAGGGTTAGGGTTAGGATTAGGGTTATGCTTAAGGCTTGATTTAGGCCTAGGACTAGCTCTAGCTTTTATGTTAGGTTTAGTGCTAGGGTTAGGTCTATAGGTAATGTAAGAGCTAGGGTTATGTTGAGGGCTAGCTGTAGGTTTAGGGTTATGGATAGGTCTAGTGTTTGGTTTACATAAACGCTAGTGTTACTCTTAGTATTCGGTTTAAGTTGAGGGCTGTGTTTAGAGCTAGGGTGACTTTTAGGATATCAGTCAGGTCAGGGTGTGCTTTTAGGTTAGGGTTATGACTGGAATTAGGGCTAGGGTAACTGTTAGGGTTTTGTTTATGTTTAGCATGGTCTTTAGAGCTAGTGTCAGTGTTAGGATATGAGTCAGGGTCAGGGTAAGTTTTAAGGTTATGGTTAGGACTCGAATTAGGGCTAGGGTTATGTCTAGGTGCAGTGTTAGTGTTTGTTTTAAGTTAACATTTAGGGTTAGGCTGTTGCTCAGTTTTGTTTTAGTCTTAGGTTTTGGTTTTGGGCTAGTTATTAGATTAGCTTTAGGGTTACGGCTAGTGTTAGTGTTAGCCTTAGGCTTTTGGTTAGGGTTAGTTTTGGATTTAGCGTTAGATCTAGGATTAGGGCTAGGTATTACTATAGGGCAAGGGTTAGGGCTAGGGTTATGGTTACGGTAACAAATAGGTTTAGAACTAGGGCTAAGGCTAGGGTGAGATTTAGAGTTAGTCTTAGGGCTAGGGTTTTGGTTAGTTTTATGGATAGGGCTAAGTCTAGGATTAGGGCTAGAGTTAGTGATCAGCTTAGGCCTAGTGTTAGGGCTAGGGTTATAGTTAATTTTAGGGTGAGTTATGGTGTTATAGCTAGGTTTAGAGGCAGGGTGTGGGTTAGAATTAGGGTTAGGGATAGGGTTAGGGTTCGGGTTATTATTCAGACTAAATTTAGGGCTAGGATGAGGGCTAGGGTTTGTTGTAGATTTAGGTCTAAAATTAGGGCTAGGGATAATGTCAGGTCTAGTGTTACAGTTTGGGGTATATTTAGGTTTAGGTTTCTGTCTATGCCTAGTGTAAGTGTTAGGCTTCAGGTAAGGTTCAGGTTTAGAGCTAGGTGTATTTTTAGGGTGAGGATCAGTGTTAGGGTTTGTTTTAGGTTAAGGTTTGGGGATAGGGCTCAAATGAGCATTAAGTTTAGTGTTAGGGTTATGGTAATTGATTGGGTTAGGTTTATTTTTCAGGGTAGGTTTAGGGCTTGGAGAGCTTTAGGGTTAGCAAAAGGGTTAGAGTTATGCCTAGGGTTAGCATTAGGACTAGGGTTATCATGAGGATATTATATAGGGTTAGATCTATGGTTAAGGCTAGGGTTAGGTTAGGATTAGTGCTAGAGTTAGGTTAGGTTTTGGGTTAGGGCTATTAAACCTAGCTTAGGGTTAGGGTTAGGGATATATTTAGGGTAAAGTTTAGGTTTTGAGCTAGGGTCTAGGACGAGGGTTAGGTTTAGTGTTATGGTCAAGGTTAGGTTTAGGGTTAGGGCTAGGGTTTTCATTAGGGTTAGGATTAGGTTTAGGGGAGTAGATTGGGTTAGATGTAAGGTTAGCTTTATGGTTAAGGTTAGATATAGGTTTAAGTTTAATTTTAGGTCTAGGTTTACTGTTGGTTTTAGGGTAAGAGTTAGGGTTTGTGTTAGGGTTAAGATTATGGCAAGTTTTAGGTTTAGGGTTAGGTCTAGGGTTAGGTTTATGGTTAGGGTTAGGGTTTCAGTTAGGGTTATGGATAGGGTTATCATTATGTTTAGGGTTAGAGTAAGGGTAATGGCTAAAGTTAGAGCTAGTGTTAGGTCTAGGGTTAAGGTTAGAATTAGGGGTACGGTTAGGGTTAGGGTTATTGATAGTGCTAGGGTTATGTTTAGGCTAAGGGTTAGGCTTTGAGGTAGGGTTAGGACTTAGGTGTGATTTAGGGTTAGGCTTAGGGTTAGGGTTAGGGTGAGGGTTATTTGTAGGGTAGGATTAGGCCTCGATTAGGGTTAGGGTTATTTAAGTTTTGTGTTAGGTTTAGGCCTAGGGTTAGTGCTATATATAATGTAAGTTCTAGGGTTCTGATTACAGCTAGTTTTAGTGTTAGGCTTAATGCTAGGTCTAGTGTTAGGTTTAGGTTTTGGGTTAAGGTCAGGTTTAGAGCTAGGTTTAATGTCAGTTTCAGGGCCAGTGTTCAGGTTAAAGTTATGGTTAGGGTGAAATCCAGAATAGAACTAGGGTTAGGTCTAGTGGTGGGGTTAGTGTTTGGTTTAGGTTAAGTGTTATTGTTAGGGCTAGCACTAAGTTTTTGTTTAGGTCAAGGGCTAGAGTAATAGCTAGATTTAGGATTACGTTTAGGTATGGGTCTAGAGTTAGGTTTAGGTTCAGTTATAAGTTTACTGGAAGGCTAGTTTCAGGTTTCAATTTCTGTTTAGGGTCAGGTTTAGACCTATAATTAGTGTTGGGGTCAGAATAAGGGTGAAGGTTAGGGTGAGGATTTGGGTTAGGATTAGATCTAGAATAAGGGCTGGTGTTAGGACTAGTAATAGGGTTATTGTTTGGATTTGGCTAAGGATTAGGATTAGGACTAGATTTAGCATTATGCATAGGGTTTGGCTTAGGGTAATGGATAGGTTTAGGGCTAGGATTAGAGTTAGGTTTAGGGCTAGTTTTAGGGTTGGGTTTAGGTTTAAATCTAGTATTAGGGATCAGATGAGGGCTATTTTTGTTTTAGAGTAAGGGCTAGGGTTTGGCTAAGGCCAATGTAAGAACTAGGGTTATGATTAGGGTTAGATTTAGGGTTAGGGTTACAGCTAGGTCTAGTGTTAGCATTAGTTTTAGGGTTAGTGTGATATTTAGAGCTAGGGTTTGTGTTTGGATATGAGTCAGAGTGAGGGTTAGTTTTAGGCCTAGGGCTCGAATTAGAGCTTGGGTTATGGCTAGTTATGGGTTAGGGTTTGGTTTAGGTTAAGATTTAGTGTTAGAACAATGGCTCGGTTTTATTTTAGGGCTAGAGCTTGGATTAGGGCTAGTTTTAGGATTAGCAATAGTGTTAGAGCTAGTTGTAGAATGGGGTTTAGGCTTAAGATTAGGGTTAGATTTAGAGTTATGATTAGATCTAGGGTTAGGGCTATGGCTAGTGTTAGGGCTCAGGTTAGGTCTATTGTTAGGGTTACAGTAATGAATAGGGTTATAAATGGAAATAGGGCTAGGGTGTGAGTTAGAGTTAGTCTTAGGGCTAGGGTTAGGGGTAGGGTTAAATTTAGGGTTCAAATAGGGCTAGGATTAGTGTTATGATTAGTGTTAGGGTTAGGCCTATGGTTAGGGCTAGGGTTAGGGTTAGTTTTAGGGGAAGAGATGGGGTTAAATAGCTAGGTTCAGTGCTAGGGCAAGGGTTATATTTAGGGATAGGGGTAGGGCGAGGGTTTGGGTTAGGATTAAGTAAGTTTAGGGCTAGGATGAAGGCTAGGGTTTGTGTTAGGGTTAGGGCTATACTTAGGGCTAGGAATAATGTCAGGTCTAGGGTTATGGTTAGGGATAGTGATAGGGATAGGTTTATGGCTAAGTCTAGTGTAAGGGTTAGGTTTAGTGTAGGGCTCAGGTATAGAGCTAGGTTATTATTAGGGTCAGAGTATGAGTTAGAGTTTGGTTTGGGTTAAGGTTTAATGTTAGGGCTCAAAATAGCCTTAGGGTTAGGGTTGGGGTTAGAGTAATGGATAGAGTTAGTTTTACAGTTCAGGTTAGGTTTAGAGTAATATATAGGGTTAGTGTTAGGGATAGGGTTAGGGCTAGGCCGAGGGTTAGCATTTGGTTTAAGGTAACCAAAGGAATAGGTTTAGTGCTAGTGTCAGGGCTTAGGTAAATGTTAGGATTAGGGCTAGAATTTGGGTTACTCCTAGGGTTAGTGATGGGGTTCGGTTTAGGGTAAGTGTTAGGGTTTGAGCTAGGTTTAGGGCTAGGGCAAGGGTTAGGGTTAGAATCAGGGCTATGATTAGGGCTACAGTTAGGTTTAGGGTTAGGGTAAGGGTTAGGGTTAGGGCTAGGGTTAGCATTATGGTTAGGGTTATGTTTAAGTTAATGGATAAAGTTAGAGCTAAGATTTGGGTTATGGTTACACTTAGGATTAGGGATAGGTTTAGGGTTAGGTTTAGAGCTAGGGTTATATTTAGAGTAAGGGTTAGAGTTTGAGCTAGGGTTAGGGCTAGGGCAAGCATTAGGTTTAGTGTTTGTGCTAGGGTTAGGGTTAAGTTTATGCTTATGTCTAGGTTTAGGGCTTGTATTAGGGCTAGGTTTTGTGTGAGGTGTATGGCTAGTGTTAGGGCTATGGGTAATGTAATAGCTAGGGTTATGGTTATGGCTAGTTTTTTGGGTTAGGATTATTGATATGTCTAGTGTTAGGTTTAAGTTTTGAGAAAGGATAAGGATTAGACATAGGGTTTGTGTTAGGGTAAGCATCAGTGTCCGGGTTAGCATTGGGTTTATTGTTAGGGCTAGAATTAGAACTAGGGTTAGTCTTCACATTAGGTTAATGGTGATTTTAGGTCTAGGGCTAGGTTTTTGTTTAGGACTAGGGCTAGAGTTATGGCTATATTTAGGATTAAGTTTGGGTCTAGTGCTAGTGTTATGGTTAGGTTTAGGTATAGGTTTACTGGTAGGTCTAGTGTTAGGGTTCGTTTTAGTGTTTATGTCAGGCTTTGAACTAGGGTTAGTGATAGGGTGAGAATAAGGGTAAGGGATAGGCTTAGGCTTCGGGTTAGGTTAGAGATAGAATGAGGGCTAGGATTAGGACTAGTAACATAGTTAGTGTTTGGGGTAAGCTAAGGTAAGGGTTAAAACTAGGTTAGCATTAGGGTGAGAGTTTGGCTTAGGGTAAGGAATAGGTTTAGAGCTGGGTTTGGATTAGTGTTAGAGTTAGGGTTAGGGTTAGTTTTCAGGTTAATGCTAGGTTTGAGGCTCAGATTAGCGCTAGGTTTTGTGTTAGGGTTAGGGCTATGGCTAATGTAAGAATTAGCTTTATGGTTAGGGGTAGTATTAGAGTTAGGACTAGGGCTAGGGCTAGTGTTTGGGTTAGGTTTCGGGTTGGAGTGATGTTCAGAGTAGGGTTAGTTTTATGGTCAGAGTCAGGGTCAGTTTAGTTGTAGGGATGGATTTAGGACAAGGTGTAACCTTAAGATTTGTTTTAGGTTAAGGGTTAGTATTAAGGTTATAGCTCAGTTTTTTTGTTTGTTTGTTTGTTTTTTTTTTGTTTGTTTGTTTGTTTGTTTTTTGTGGGCTATGGCTAGGGTTAGGGCTAGTTTTCAAATTAGAATTAGAGTTAGGGCTAGTGTTAGGATGAGGTTTAGGTTTAGAATTAGGGTTCGATTTAGAGTTAGGGTTAGTTCTAGGTTTAGGACTATGGCTCGGGTTAGGACTAAGTTTAGGGCTAGTGTTAGGGTTAGGCAATAGATAAGTTTGGTACTAGAAATAGGTCTAGGGCTAGAGTTAGTGTTAGTCTTAGGGCTAGGTTTAGAGTTAGGGTTACAGTTAGCAATAAATTAGGGCTAGGATTTGAGCTATGGTTAGTGTTAGGATTAGGCCTAGGGTTAGGGCTAGGGTTAGTGTTAGTGGCAGTGTTAGGGTTAGGGTTAGGGATAGGGGAAAGGGTGAGGTTACACCTAGGTTCAGAACTAGGGCGAGGGTTGAAATTAGGGTTTGGGCTAGGGTTAGTGTTCAGGTTAAGATTAAGGCTAGGTTTACGATTAGGGTGAGGGCTCGGGTTTCTGTTAGGTTTAAGGCAAGAATAGGTAGAGTGCTAATGTCAGGTCTAGGGTTACATTTAGGGATACTGTTAGGGTTAGTTTATGGCTAGGTCTAGTTTAAAGGTTATGTTTAGGGTAAGGTTCAGTTTAGAGCTAGCTGTGTTATTAGAGTCAGGGTCTTGCTCATAGTTTGGGTTAGGTTTTGGTTTATTTTTAGGGCTCAAATTAGCATTAGGGTTAGGTTTAGAGTTAGGGTTTGAGTAATTGATAGGGTTAGGTTTAGTGTTCATTTTAGGTTTAGGTAAGGATAAGGTTAATATTAGGGAAAGGTTTGGGGTTAGGCCTAAATGGATAGGGTTAGATTTAGGATTAGGACTAGGGTTAGTGTTAGGTTTAGCGTTAACTTTTAGGGTTTGTGCTAGGATTAGGACTATGGCAAATGTTAAGTTTACGGTTAGGTCTAGGGTTAAGTTTACAGTTAGGGTTAGAGTAGGTTTAGGGTTAGGGCTAGTGTTATCATGATGTTTATAATTAGGGTTAGGGTAATGGGTGGGGTTAGAGCTATGTTTATAGCTATGTTTGGGTTTTGCTTATGTTTAGGGTAATGGATAGGTTTAGGTCTAGGATTATGGTTAGGATTAGGGCTAGGGTTAGTTTTAGGTCTGGGTTAGTGTTAGGATTAGGTTTAGGGTAAGTGTTAGGGTTTGAGCTATGGTTAGGGCTAGGTTGATGGTTAGGGTTAGTGTCAGGTCTAGGTTTAGGATTAGGGTTAAGTTTAAGGCTAGGGTTATCAT
Source organism: Marmota flaviventris (assembly GCF_047511675.1). Lineage (NCBI taxonomy): Eukaryota > Metazoa > Chordata > Mammalia > Rodentia > Sciuridae > Marmota > Marmota flaviventris. The sequence continues at coordinate 45,164 of NW_027287790.1, read as the reverse complement.
TAGGGTTAGGGTTATGTTTAGGGTAATGGATAGGGTTGAGCTAGAGTTAGGGCTAGGATTATGGTTAGGATTAAGTCTAGGGTTCGCTTTAGGGTTAGGGCCAGATTTAGGGTTAGGGTTAGATTTAGGGTAATGGTTAGGGCTAACGTTAGGTTTAGGGTTAAAATGAGGTGTAGGGCTCAGTTTAGGGATAGATTTTGCATTAGGTTAAGGCTATGTAAGAACTAGAGTTATGATTAGGGCTACTTTTATGGTTACAGTTAGGGCTAGTACTACTTTTAGCTTTACATGTACTTTTAGGCGATGTTAGAGCTAGGGTTAGTTTAAGGTCAGAGTCAGGCTCAAGGTTAGTTTTAGGGTTAGGTTAGGACTGGAATTAGGGCTAAGGTTAGGGCTAAGTGTAGGGTTAGGTTTTGGTTTAGATTAAGTGTTAGGGTTAGGGCTATGGCTCGGTTTTGTTTTAGGTCTTGAACTAGATTAGGGCTAGTTTTAAGATTAGTGTTACTGTTAGAGCTAGTGTTAGTGTGAGGTTTAGGCTTAAGTTTAGGGTTGGACTTAGAGTTATGGTTAGTTCTAGGGTTAGGGCTAGGGCTAGTGTTAGGGCTAAGGTTAGGGAAAGTGTTAGGGTTATGGTAAGGGATAGGGTTAGATCTAGGAATAGGGCTAAGGCAAGAGTTGGAGTTAGTCTCAGGGGTAGTGGTACAATTAGGGCTAAATTAGGGCTAGGATCTGGTCTAGGATTAGTTTAAGGGTTAAGTCTAGAGTTAGAGTTAGGGTTAGATTTGGGGGAAGAGATGGGGTTATAGCAAGGTTCAGAACTAGGGTGAGGGATAAAATTAGGGGTAGGGCTAGAGTTCTGGTTCGGGTTAGGATCAAGGCTAGGTTTAGGGATAGGATGAGGGCTAGCGTTTGTGTTAGGGTTATGGCAAGAAGTAGGGCTAGGGATAATATCAGGTCTAGGGTTATGTTTAGGGATAGATTTCAGGTAAGATTTATGGCTAGGTCTAGTTTCAGAGTTAGGTTCAGGGTGAGGTTCAAGTTGAGAGCTAGGGGTATTATAATAGTCAGAGTCAGGTTTTGAGTTTGGGTTAGGTTGAGGTTTAGGTTTATGGCTCAAATTAACATTAGGTTTGAGTTAGGGCTAGGGTAATGGGTAAGGTTAAGTTTAGGCTTCAGGTTTGGTTTAGGCCTCAGGTTAGATTTAGGATAATGGATAGGGTTAGGGTAAGGCCTAGGGTTAGCATTAGGTTTATTGTTATCATTAGGGTAATGGAAAGGGTTAGAGCTAGGGTTAGAGCTAGAGTTATGTTTAGGATTAGGGCTAGAGTTAGAGTTAGGGTTAGGGTTAAGTCTAGGGTTCAGTTTAGGGTATGGGTTAGGGTTTGAGCTAGGGTTAGTGCTAAGGATAGGGTTAGGTTTAGGATTAGGTCTACGATTAGGATTAGGGTTACCATTAGGGTTAAGGGTATGGACAGGTTTAGATATTGGGTTAGGTTTAGGTTTAAGACTAGGGTTAGTGTTGTGTTTAGCATAATTGTTAGAGTTTGAGCTAGGGTTAGGACTGTGGCAAGGGTTAGGTTTATGGTTCAGTCTAGGTTTAGGTTTACAGTTAGGGTTAGAGTAGGTTTAGGGTTAGGGATATGGTTATCATGATGTTTATGGTTAGGGTTAGGGTAATGTGTGGGGTTAGAGCTAAGGTGAAGTCTAGTTTTAAGTTTAGGATTAGGGCTAGGGTTAGGGTTAGGGTTAGGTTTATCATTTTCTTCAGGTTAAGGGTAAGGGTCAGGAATTGACTAAGCGTTAGGGCTAGGTTAGTAAGTGTTAGACTTCAGATTAGAATCAGGGCTAGGGATAGAGTTAGGGTTAGGGTTAGGGCTAGGTTTAGCATTTGGTTTAGGGTTTTGGTTAGGGTAATGGATAGAGTTAGAGCTAGAGTTTGGGCTATGGTTACGATTAGGAATAGGGCTAGGATAGGGGTTAGGTTTTGGGCTACGGTTATGTTTAGGGTAAGGGCTAGGGTTTCAGCTAATGTTAGTGATAGGGCTATGTAGAGAATTAGGTTCTGCCTTAGGTCTAAGGACAGAATCATGGTAGGTTTAGGGTTAGGGTTAAGTTTAGGGCTAGGGTTATCATTAGGGTTAGGATAAGGGTTAGGGTAATGGATATGGTTAGATGTAGGCTTAGGTTTAGGTTTAGGGTTAGTTTTAGTTTTAGGTTTAATGTTAAGGCTACAGTTATGTTTAGGTTAATGGTACAGGTTAGGTTTTGAGCTATGGTTAGGGCTATGGCGAGTGTTAGTTTTAGGGTTTGGTCTATTGTTAGTTTTCGGGTTAGGGTTAGGATTATGATTAGGTTTAAGGCTAGGGTTAGGGTTTAGAGTAAGGTATAAGTCTAAGTTTATCTTTATGGTAGGGTTAGGCTTTGAGTCAGGTTTAAGACTAAGGCTAGGGTTAGGTTTAGGTTTAGAGTTAGGGCTATGATTACGTTTGGGTTACGCTTAGGGCTAGATTGAGGCCTAGAATTTGCTCTAGGTTTTGTGTTAGGTTAAGGCATAGAGTTAGGGCTATGGTTAGTGTAAGAGCTAGGATTATGATTAGGGCTAGTTGTAGGGTTAGGGTTATGGCTATGTCTAGTGTTAGGTTTAGGTTTTTGGTTAGGGTAAGGTTTAGAGATAGATTTAGTGTTAAAGGCAGGGTCAGTGTTCAGTTTAGAGTTAGAGTTAAGGCTAAAGCCAGAATTGGGACTAGGTTTATGTCTAGGGGTAGGGTTAGTCTTTGTGTTAAGTTAAGTTAAGGGTTATTGTTAGGCCTAAGGCTAGGTTTTTGTTTAGGACTAGAGCTAGAGTTAAGTCTAGATTTAGGATTAGGTTTAGGTCTAGGGTTACCTTTAATGTTAGGGTTTTGCTTAGGTTTAGGGATAGGGTTAGTACAAGTGTAGGTGTAGGGTTAGGTTTAGGGTTAAATCTAGGTGTAGGGCTCAGGTTAGGGCTCGTTTTTGTGTTAGTGTTGGGGCTAGGGTTAGGGCAACAGGTAATGTAAGAACCAGGGTTACAATTAGGGTTAGTTTGGGGTTAGGGTTAGGGGTAGTTCTAGTGTTTGTTAGATTTAAGTTTAGGGCGATATTTAGAGCTAGAGTTATTTCTAGGATAAGAGTCAGGGTCAGGGTTAGTTTTAGGGTTTGAGTTAGGACTCGAATTAGGGCTCGGTTTACTGTTAGGGTTCAGTTTAAGGTTAGCATCATGCTTAGAGCTAGGGTGAATGTTAGGATATGAGTCAGCATCAGGCTAAGTTTTGACGTTTGGGTTAGGACTCGATTAGGGCTAGGATTAGTTTTTGTAGTAGGTTAGGGTTTGGGTTAAGTTAAGGTTTAGTGTTAGGTCTATTGCTCGGTTTTGTTTTAGTCCTAGGGTTAGAGTTAGGGCTAGTTTTACAATTAGTATTAGTGTTAGGGCTAGTGTTAGTGTTAGGCATAGACTTAGAGTTAGGGTTACATTTATAATTATGTTAGATCTAGGATTAAGCTAGGATTAAGGTTAGGGCAAGGGTTAGAGCCAGGGTTAGAGTTATGGTAAGGGATAGGTTTAGAAGTAGGAATAGGGCTAGTGTGAGAGTTAGAGTTAGTGATAGCGCTAAAATTAGAGTTAGGGTTTGGGATATGGTTAAATTAAGGATAGGATTAGGGCTAGGAGGATTTGTGTTCAGCTTAGGCCTAGTGATAGGGATAGGGTTAGGTTTAAGTTTAGGATAAAGAATGGCATTATAGCTAGGTTTAGACATAGGGTGAGGGATAGAGTTAGGGTTAGGGCTAGGGCTGGGGTTAGGGTTATGATTAAGGCCAGGTTTAGGGCTAGGATTAGGGCTAGTGGGTGGTTGTATTAGATTCAGGGCTAGGATTAGTGCTAAGCCTAATATCAGGTCTTGGTTTATGGTTAAAGATAGTTTTAGGGTTAGGCTTATGGCTACATCTAGTGTAAGGGTTAGGTTTAGGGTAAGGGTCAGGTTTAGAGCTCAGGGAATTATTAGGATTAGGATTTGGCTTAGGTCAGGATTTAAGTTTACGGCTCAAATTAGCATTAGGGATAGGGTTAGGGATATAGTTATGTTTTGTTTTAAGGTTCAGGTTTGGTTTAGGGTAATTGATATGTTTAGCATTAGTGATAGGGCTAGGGTTAGGCTTAGGGTTAGCATTAGGGTAAGGGTTATGGTTAGGGTAATTGATAGGTTTAGAGCTTACATTAGAACTAGAGTTATGGTTAGGAATATGCCTTAAGTTAGGGTTAGAGTTAGTGTTTGAAATAGGGTTAGGGTTAGGTTTAGGGTTATGTTTAGCATAAAGTTTAGGTTTTGAGCTAGGGTTAGGGATAGGTTTAGGGATAGGTCAAGGGATAGGATTACAGTAGGTTTAGGTTTAGGGTTAGAGTTAGGGATAGGGTTATCATTAACATTTTTTGTTAGGGTTAAGGTAACGGATAGGGTTAGGTTAGGTTTAGATTTTTTTAGAGTTAGAAATAATGATAGGGTTAGGATTAGAGCTATGGTTATGTTTAGGTTTATGGTTAGGTTTATGGTTTGATCTAGAGTTAGGGCTATGCTGAGTTTAATTTTAGAGTTATGTCTATGGTTAGTTATCTGGTTAGGGTTAGGGATAACATTAGTGTTCGGGCTAGGATTATCAATAAGCTTAGGTTTAGGGTTAGTGTAATGGGTAGGTTTAGAGCTAGGTTTAGGGCTTGGTTAAGTTTAGGATTTGGGCTATGGTTAATGTGAGAGTTAGGTATAGGTCCAGGTTTATGTTTAGGGTAAGGGTTAGGCTTTTAGCTATCTTAGGACTAAGGTGAGGGCTAGGGTTAGGTATAGGGCTAGTTTTAGGTTTAGGGTTATGCTTAGGGCTAGGTTTAGGCCTAAAATTACCTCTATGTTTAGAGTTAGGTTTAGGCCCAAGGTTAGGGCTATAGGTAATGTAAAATCTAGGGTTATGATTAGGGCTAGTTTTAGGGTTAGGGTTAAGGCTGGGTGTAGAATTCGGTTTAGGATTTGTTTAGTTTCAGGTTTAGAGGTAGGTTTAGTGTTAAAGCCAGGGTCAGTGTTTGGGTTAGAGTTAAAGTTAGGGTTAAAGCCAGAATTAGGACTAGGTTTAGGTCTAGGGGTAGAGTTAGTGTTTGGTTTGGTAAAGGTTTTTTTTAAGGCTAGGGCTAGGATTTTGTTTAGGTGTAGAGCTATATTTCAGGATAGATTTAGAATTAGGTTTAGGTCTAGAATTAGTGGTAGGTTTAGGTTTAGGTATAAGGTTACAAGGAGGGCTAATGTTAGGGTTTTGTTTAGGGTTAGGGTCAGGTTTAGCCCTAGGGTGTATTTATGTTATGCTCAGAATAAGGGTGAGGGTTAGTGTTAGGGTTTGGAATAGCATTAGAGATAGAATGAGATCTAGTATTAGGACTATTAATAGGGTTGGGATTTGGTTAGCCTAAGGATTAGGGATAGGTCTAGGGTTACCATTAGGATTAAGGTATTGCTCAGGATAAGGCATAGGGTTAGGACTAGGTTTATGGTTAGGGTTAAAGCTAGGTTTAGGGCTCAGATTAGGGCGAGTTTTTGTGTGAGGTTTAAGGCTACAGTAGGACTAGGCTTACAATTAGGCTTAGGTGTAGTGGTAGGTCAAGTGTTAGGGTTAGGTTTAAGATTAGGATGATATTTATAGCTAGAGTTAGAGTTAGGATATCAGTCAAGTCAGGGTTAGTTTTAGGATTATCGTTAGGACTCGAATTAGGGCTAGGTTTACTTTACGGTTCAGTTTAAGTTTAGGGTGGTTTTTAGAGCTAGGATGAGTGTTAGGGTAAAAGTCAGGTTCAGGGTTATTTTTAAGGATATGATTAGGACTCGATTTAGGGCTAGGGTTAGTCTAGCTGTAGTGCTAGGGTTTGGTTTAAGTTAAGCTGAGTGTTAGGCCTTTTGCTTGGTTTTGTTTTAGTGCTATGGTTAGGGTTAGGGATAGTTTTATGATTAGCTTTAGGGTTAGGGCTAAGGTTATGGTGAGGTTTCGGATTAGGGCTAGATTTAAGGCTAGGATTAGGGCTAGGTTTTGTGTTATGTTTAGGGCAAGAATTAGGGCTAGGACTAATGTCAGGTCTAGGTTTATAGTTAGTGATATTTTTAGGGTTAGGTTTAGGGCTAGGTCAAATTAAAGTGTTACGTTTAGGGAAAGGGTCATATAAAGAGCTGGGGTATTATTAGGGTCAGGGTCAGGCTTCGGGTTTGGGTTAGGTTAAGGTTTAGGTTTAAGGTTCAAATTAGCATTAAGTTGGAACTAGGGTTAGGGTAATGGATAGTGTTAACTTTAGGGTTCAGGTAAGGTTTAAGGTAATGGATACAGTTAGGGTTTGTGATAGGTTTAGGGTTAGGCCTAGGGTTAGCATTAGGGTTATGGATATTTTTAGGGTAATTTATAGGGTTAGACCTAGGGTTAGGGCTAGGATAATGGTTAGAATTAGGGCTAGAGTTAAGATTATGGACAGGTTTATGGCAAGGGTTAGAGTTAGGATTAGGTTTAGGGGATGGTTTAGGATTTGAGCTAAATTTTTTCTATGGCTAAGGTTAATTTAGGGTTTGGTCTAGGTTTATGGTCATGGTTAGTGTTACAGTTAGGGCTGGGGTTATCATTAGGGTTAGAGTAATAGGTATAAATGTAAGGTTATATATAGATTTAGGTTGAGGTTAGCATTAGGTTTAGGTTTAGAATTAGGGTTAGGCTTTGAGCTGCTTAGATTTAGGGTTAGGGTTAGATTTACTGTTAGTTCTAGGGTTAGGTTTATGTTTAGAGTTAGGGTAGGTTTAGCTTTAGGTCTAGTGTAATCATTAGCGTTAAGTTTAGGTTTATGGTATTGGTAAGGTTCGAACTAGGTTTAGGACAAGGCTTAAGGTTAGGATTAGGGCTGGGGTTAGGATTAGGGTTCGGCCTTGGGTTAGTGTTAGGGTTAGGCTAAGTGTAAGGATTAGGGATTGAGCTAGATTTAGGGCTAGGGTGAGGGTTAGGGTTACAGTCTGGGCTAGGCTAGGGTTACAATTATGTTTAGGGCTAGCGTTAGCATTAGTTTTAGGGTTATGGTAAGTGTAATGGATCGAGTTAGAGCTAGGCTTTGGGCTATGGTTACAGTTAGGGTTAGGGCTAGAGTTAGGGTGAGGTTTAGGGTTTGGGCTAGGTTTAGGGCTAGAACGAGGATTAGGGTTATGGTTAGGGCTAGGTTTAGTGTTAGTGTTATGCTTAGGGTTTGGTTTAGGGCTGTAATTAGGGCTAGATTTTTGTGTGAGGTTTAGGGCTAGTTTTAGGTATATGGGAAATGTAAGAGCTAGAGTTATGGTTATGGCTAGATTTAGAGTTTGTCTAGTGTTAGGGTTAGCTTTTGGGTTAGGGTAATGTTTAGAGTTAGGGTTTTTGTTAGGATGTCAGTGTTCAGGTTAGGAATAGTTTTAGTGTTAGGTCCAGAATGAGGACTAGGGTAGGTCTAGGGGTAGAGTTAGTGTTTGGTTTAGGTTAAGAGTTATTGTTAGGAGTAAGGCTAGGGTTGTGGCTATATTTAGAATTAGGTTTAGGTCCATTGCTAGTGTTAGTGTTAGGTTTAGGGTTAGGGTTACTGGTAGGGCTAGTGTTAGGTTTCAGATAAGGGTTAGGGTCAGGTTTAATCCTAAGTTTATAGTTAGGGTCAGAATAAGGGTCAGAGTTAGGTTTAGGGTTTGGGTTAAGTTTAGAGCTAGAATGAGGGCTAGGTTTAGGACTAGTAGTAGAGTTTGGGGTTGGCATAGAATTAGGGTTAGGACTAGGGTAGCAATAGTGTGAGGGTTTGACTAAGTGTAAGAAAAAGGGTTAGAGCTAGGATTAGGACTAGGGATAGGGTTAGGTTAGGGCCAAGGTTAGGGTTAGGGTTAAACTAGGGTTAGGCTTTGAATTAGGGCTAGGTTTTGTGTTAGGTTTAGGGCTATGGCTAATTTAAGAAATGGCATTATGTTTAGGGCTAGTTTTAGGGTTAAGTTTAGGTTGAGGTCTAGTGTTAGGATTAGATTTAGGGATAGGGTGATGTGTAGAGCTAGGGTTAGTGTTAAGGTCAGAGTCAGGGTTAGTATTAGTTCTAAATTTAGAATTAGGACTCAAATTAGGGCTAGGTGTAGTGTTAGGTTTTGGTTTAGGTTAAGTATTAGGGTCAGTGCTATGGCTTGGTTTGGCTTGAGGGCTAGGTCTAGGGTTAGAGCTAGTTTCAAATTAGCATTAGGGTTAGAGCTAGTGTTAAGGTGTGCTTTTGGCTTAGGGTTAGGCTTAGATTTAGAATTAGGGTTAGATCTAGGTTTAGGGCTACAGTGAAGGTTAGTGCTAGGGTTAAGTCTAGGGTTTGAGTTATCATAAGTGATAGGGTTAGAACTAGGTATAGGGCTAGGGCGAGAGTTAGAGTTAGTGTTAGTGTTAGGGTTAGATTTAGGGTTAGAAGTAGGGCTTATTTCAGGCTAGGTTTAGAGCTAGGTTTAGTATTAAGCCTGAGCCTAGGTTTATCGCTAGTGTTATGGCTATGGTTATGGTTAGGTATGATGTTGTAGATAGCTTTAGAACTAGGGTGAGGTTTAAAATTAGGGTTAGTTTTATGGTTAGGGTTAGGTTTAGAATTAAGACTAAAAATAGGAATAGGATTAGGGCTAGAGTGTGTTTTAGGGTTAGGGCTTTATTAGGGCTAGGGCTAATGTCAGGTCTAGGGTTATGGTTAGAGATAGTTTTAGGGTTAATATTATTAGGGTTAGGATTAGGTTTATGGATATGGTTAGGTTTAGGGTTCAGGTTAGGTTTATGGTAATGTATAGGTTTAGGGTTAGGAATAGGTTTAGGGTTATCCTAGGGTTAGCATTTGGGTGAGGAATAGGATTAGGGTAATGGATAGGGTTACAATGGGGTTAGGGCTAGGTTTATGGTTAGGATAAAGGCTAAGGTTAGGGTTACGTTTTGGGTTATGTCAAAAGTTAGGGTTAGGTTTAGGTTTAGGGTAATGTTTAGGGCTAGAATTAGGGTTATGGTTAGGGTTAAAGGTAGTGTTAGGGCTATGATTAGGGATAGATTTTGGGTTAGGTTAGGGCTAGGTTTAGGGATACAGCCAATGTAAGAACTAGGGTTGTGATTAGAACTAGTTTTAGGGTTAGGGTTAGGGCTAGGTCTAGGGTTAGGTTTAGGTTTAGGTTTTGAGTGATGTTTAGAGGTAGGCTTAATGTTAGGGTCAGAGGCAGGGTCAGAGTTTGTTTTAGGGTTAGGGATAGACTCTAACAAGGGCTAGGTTTAGGGCTAGGTGTAGGCTTAGGGTTTGGTTTTTATGTTCAAGGTTAGGGTTAGGGCTAATGTAAAGGCAAGTGATAGGATTATGGTAAGGGATAGGGTTAAAACTAGAAATAGGACTAAGGGGAGAGTTAGAGTTAGTCTTAGGGATAGGGTTAGGTTAGATTTAGGGCTAAATTTGGGCTAGGATTTGGTCTATCATTTGTATTAGGGTTAGGCCTAGTTTTAGGCTTAGGAGTAGGTTTAGGGATAGGGTTAGGTTTAGAGGAAGACATGGGGATAGAGCTAGATTTAGGGCTAGGTCAAAGGTTAGAATTCAGTTAGGGCTAGTGTTATGGTTTTGTTTAGTAATAAATAAGACTAGGTTTAGGGCTAGGATGAGGGCTAGGGTTTGTTTTAGGGTTATGGCAAGAATTAGGGCTAGGGCTATTGTCAGCTCTAGGCTTAAGTTAGGGATAGATTGAGGGTTAGATTTATGGCTAGGTGTAGTGTAAGGGTTCGGTTTAGGGTAAGGGTCAGGTTTAGAGCTAGGGGTATTATTAGGGTAAGAATTAGGTTTCAGGTATGGTTTAGGTTAGGGTTTATGTATAGAGCTTGAATTAGCATTAGGGTTTGGTTAGGGTAATGATATGTTTTGGTTTAGGGTTCATGTTAGGTGTAGGGTAATTGATAGGGTTAGAGTTAGCAAAAGGGTTAGGGTTAGGCCTAGGGTTAGCCTTAGGGTTATGGTTGTGCTTAGGATAATGGATAGGGTTAGGGCTAGGGTTATGGTTTGTATTAGGGCTAGAGTTAGTGTTAAGCCTAGGGATAGGTTTAGGTTCAGGTTTAGGATATGGTTTAGAGTTTGAGCTAGGGTAGATCTAGGGCAAGGGTTAGGTTTAGGGTTAGGACTAGGTTATAGTTACGGCTAGGGTCAAGAAAAGTGTTAAGCTTAGAGCTAGGGTTAACATTAGGTTTAGGGTATTGTATAGGGTTTGAATTCGTGTTAGCCTTAGGTTTTGGCTTAAGGTTAGGATTAGGGATAGGCTTAGGTTTAGGTTTAGGGTAATGGTTAGGGTTTGAGCAGGGGTTAGCTCTATGGCAAGGGTTAGGTTTATGGCCAAGTCTAGGTTTAGGGTTAGGGTAAATTTAGGGTAATGGCTAGGGTTATCATCAGGATTAAGGTTAGAGTTAGGGTAATGGGTAGGGTTAGGGGTAGGTTTATTATTAAGGTTAGGGTTAGAGTTAGGGTAATATTTAGGGTTAGAGGTAGGGTTAGGAATAGCGTTAAGGTTAGGATTAGGGCTAGGGTTAAGGTTAGGCTTAGGTTTAGGCCATGGGTTAGTGTTAGGGTTAGGTTAAGTTTAAGGGTTAGGGATTGAGCTAGTGTTTGGACTAGGATGAGGATTAGGGTTAGAGTCAGTGTGAGGGTTAGGGTTAGGGTTACCATTAGTGTTAGGGTTAGGGTTAGGGTAATGGATAGAGTTAGAGGTAGGTTTTGGCATATAATTATGGCTAGTTTCAGGGTTAGTGATATGGCTAGGTGTAGTGTTAGGGTTATATTTTTTGTTAGGATAAGCTTTAGAGCTAGGGTTTGTGTTAGGGTAAGGGCCAGTTACCAGTAAAGGGTTAAGTTTATTGTTAGGGCCAGCGTTAGGTCTATGGTGTGGTCTAGGGGTAGGGTTAGTGTTTGGGTTAGGTTAAGGGTTATTATTAGGTCTAGGACTAAGTTTTGTTTAGGGCTAGGTCTCTAGTTATCACTAGATAAAGGATTAATTGGAGGTCCAGTTCTAGGATTAGGTTAAGGTTTAGTTATAGGTTTACAGGTAGTGCCAATGTTAGGGGTCGGTTTAGGATTAGGACAGGTTTAGACGTATGGTTAGTGTTAGGGTCAGAATAAGGATCAGGGATAGGGTTAGGGTTTGGGATAGAGATAGAGCTATGTTGAGGATTAGGGTTAGAACTAGTAAGAGAGTTAGGTTTTGGGTTATGCTAAGAATTAGGTTTAGGACTGGGGAAGCTTTAGGGTTAGAGTTTGGCTTAGAGTAAGGGATAGGGTTAGAGCTAGTGTTAGGGCTAAGGTTAGGGTTAGGGTTAGGCCAAAGTTAGGTTTAGGGTTAGGGTTAATGCTAGGGTTAGAGCTTGGATTAGGGCTAGGCTAGGTTTGTTGTTAGCTTTAGGGCTATGGCTAATGTAAATGTAGGGTTACAATTAGGGCTTGTTTTAGGGTGAGTGTTTCGTCTAGGTTTAGTGTTTGGTTAGGTTTAGTGTTAGGGTTATGTTTAGGGTAATGGATAGTTTAGGGTTAGTGAACGTGTTAGGGTTAGGCCGAGGGTTAGCATAAGGGTTAGGATTAGGGTTAGGGTTAGGGTAATGGATAGGGTTAGAGCTAGGGTTAGGGCTATGTTTATGGTTAGTGTTAGTGTTAGGGTTAGTGTTAGGTTTAGGGTTATTGCAAGGATTAAAGTTAGGGTTAGGTTTAGGGTAAGCATTAGGACTTGGTTGAGGTTTAGAGTTAGGGTTAATGCTAGGGTTGGGGCTCACATTAGGGCTAGATTTTGGGTTATATTAGGGATAGTGTTAGGGATATAGCTAATGTAAGAACTAGGGTTATGATTAAGGCTAATTTTAGTGTTACAGTTAGGGCTAAGTCTAGTTTTATGGTTAGGTTTAAGTTCAGGGTGATGTTTTGAGCTAGGGTTAGTGTTAGGTTCAGAGTCAGGGTCAGGGTTAGTTTTAGGGTTGGGGATAGGACTAAAATATGGGTACACTTAGGGCTAGATGTAGGGTTCATATTTGGTTTATGTTAAGGGTTAGGGTTAGTTCTATGTCTCATTATGTTTTAGGGCTAAGGCTAAAGGTAAGGGTAGTTTTACGATTAATGTTAGTGTTATTGCTAGTGATATGGTGAGTATAGACTTAGGGGTACATTTCGAGTTATGGTTAATTCTAGGGCTAGGGCTATGGCTGGGTTAGGGATAAGGTTATGTATAGTGTTTTGGTTATGGTAAGGGATAGGGTTAGAACTAGGAATAGATCTAGGGCAATAGTTAGGTTTAGTCTTAAGGCTAGGGTTAGTGTTAAGTTTAGGGCTAAATTAGGGCTAGGAATATGTCTAGGATTGGTGTTAGGGTTAGGCCTAGGGTTAGGTCTATGTTTAAGATTAGGTTTAGGGTTAGGTTTAGGGGAAGGGATGGGGTTATATCAAGGTTTAGGGTTAGGGTGATGATTAGAATTAGGTTTAGGTCTAGGGTTAGGTTTGTGTTAGAATTAAGGCTAGATTTGGGGTTAGGATGAGGGCTAGGATTTGTGTTAGGGTTAGGGCAAGTTTTAGGGATAGGGATAATGTCAGGTTTAGGTTTACAGCTGGAGATAGTTATAGGATTAGGTTCATGGCTAGGTCTAATGTTAGGTTTAGGGTAAGGCCCAGGATAAGAGTCAGGTGTATTTTTAAAGTCAGGGTCAGGTTTTGGGTTTGTGTTAGGTTAAATATTAGGGTTAAGGCTCAAATTAGCATTAGGGTTAGAATTAGAGTTACGTTTATGGATAGGATTGGGTTTAGGATTTAGGGTAAAATTAGAGTAATTGGTGGGATTAGGGTTAGGCCTAGGTTTAGCATTTGGGTTAAGGATATTGTTAGGGACATGAATAGCATTAGAGCTAGGGTTAGGGCTAGGGTTTAGAATACTATTACGGCTAGAGTTAGGGTTAGGGCTAGGACAAGGGTTAGGGTTTGGGTTAGGTTTAGGGTACAGGTAAGGCTTTGAGCTAGGGTTAGTTCTAGGGTGAGGGTTAGGTTTAGGATTATGTCTACGGTTAGATTTACGGTTAAGGTTAGTGTTAGTGTTAGGGTTAGAGCTAAGGTTATCTTTAGACTTAGGTTAATGGATAGGATTAGATGTCAGGGTAGGGTTAGTGGTAGCCTTAGGTATAGGGTTAGTGTTAATGTTAGGGCTAAGATTATCATTTGAGTTAGGGAAATGGATAGGGTTAGATGTCAGGTTAAGTTAAGGGGTAGTTTTAGGTTTAGGGTTAGTGTTAGGGTTTGGGCTAGGGTTAGTGTTAGAGCAAGGGTTCGGGTTTTACCTAGGGTTAAGGCTATGATGAGGGTTAGGTTTAGGGTTAGGTCTAGGATTAGGTTTACAATTAGGATTATAGCTAGTGTTATCATTAGGGTTAAGGTTCGGTTTAGGGTAATGGAAACTTTCAGAGATAGGATTAGGGCTAGTATTAACATTATGATTAGGGCTAGGATTACCGTTAGGTTTAGGGTTAGGGCTAGGGTTATGTTTAGGATTTAGTTTTGGGTTTTATCTAGGTTTAGGTCTAAGGCGAGGGTTAGGGTTATTGTGAGGGTTAGGCTTATGGTAAGAAATAAGTTTAGGTTAGGGTTAGGGTTACTCTTTGGGCTAGATTGAAGCCTAGGTTTTGTGTTAGGTTTAGACCTAGTTTTAGTGCTATGGTAATGTAAGGGTTAGGTTTACGGTTATGGCTAGGCCTAATGTTAGGTTTAGGGTTCGATTAGGGTCAGTTTTATAGCTAGGGTTAGTGTTAGTGTCAGAGTCTGTGTTTAGATGAGGGTTAGGGTTAGGGCCAGAGCCAGAATTAAGATTGGTTAGGTCTAGAGGTAAGGTTAGTGTTTGGTTTGGCTAAGGGTTACAATTAGAGATAAGGTTAGTTTTTTGTTTAGGGCTTGGTTAAAGATAAGTCTAGATTTATGATTAGGTTTATTCTAGGGCTAGTATCATTTCCAGCCTTTCCTTCGTTGTACTTCAAGAGGGAACAGAACTTTGGGACCACACTGAAAACTAATTCAGTGTGTCAAGTTTCAAGCAGATAGCACACACCGAGTTTGATTTAGACTTCCAAAGTCATCTATCACTGTAGGAGAAAACAGAGTGAAACCTAAAATTTCAAAGTATTCTTGGAATCAAACTCTTCATCCTAGAGGCATACAGTTTGGGAGTCCAAGTGCGAATGGAGTAATGATCATTACAACCAAGGATCATCAAATTAGGGTGAAAAAATATTTGGTGACATTTCAGGAAACTCGTAGTATTGTGGAAGCTTGGCAATCGCTTCAAATGTAAGTGTTATACCCACGCTCTGCTGAGGGCTTCTTCCCGAGGAAACAAATCATGCAGGTACCACTGAGAACTAATTTAGTGTGTCAAGGTTCGAGCAGCTAGCACAAAACGTGTTTGATTTAGAGTTCCAACGTCATCTATCAGTATAGGAGAAAACAGTGTGAAACCTAAAAATTCAAACTGTTACTGCAAACGAACACTTCAACTAAGAAGAAAGAAATTTGTGGGGCCAAGTGGGATTGGGGTACTGATCAATTCCACCAATTATTATCCATATTGGGTGAAAAAAAATATTTCCATTGATTTCAGGAAACTCGGAGTTCTGTGGAATCTTGGCCGACACTTTCCAAAGAAATTGCTCACTCCCTGCCTTTCCTTCGTTCTACTTCAAGAGGGAAGAGAACTTTGAGAGTGCACTGAAAATGAATTCAGTTTGTCAAGTTTCAAGCAGCTAGCACACACCGAGTTTGATTTAGAGTTCCAAAGACATCTATCACTATAGGAGAAAACAGAGTGAAACCTAAAATTTCAAAGTATTCCTGGAATGAAACGCTTGATCCTAGAAGCATAAAATGTGGGGGTCCAAGTGCTAATGGAGTAATGATCATTACAGCCAAGTGTCATCAAATTTGGGTGAAAAAATATGTGCTGACATTTCAGGAAACTCGTAGTTTTGTGGAAGCTTGGCAATCGCTTCAAATGTGTTATTCCCACGCTCTGCTGAGGGCTTCTTCCCGAGGAAACAAATCATGCAGGTACCACTGAGAACTAATTTAGTGTGTCAAGGTTCGAGCAGCTAGCACAAACCGTGTTTGATTTAGAGTTCCAACGTCATCTATCAGTATAAGAGAAAACAGTGTGAAACCTAAAAATTCAAACTGTTACTGCAAATGAACGCTTCAACTAAGAAGAAAGAAATTTGTGGGGCCAAGTGGGATTGGAGTACTGATCAATTCCACCAATTATTATCCATATTGGGTGAAAAAAATATTTCCATTGATTTCAGGAAACTCTGAGTTCTGTGGAACCTTGGCCAACGCTTTCAAATGAAATTGTTCATTCACTGCCTTTCCTTCGTTCTACTTCAAGAGGGAACAGAACTTTGAGGGCGCACTGAAAACTAATTCAGTGTGTCAAGTTTCAAGTAGCTGGCCCACACCGAGATTGATTTAGGGTTCCAAAGTCATCTATCACTATAGGAGAAAACAGAGTGAAACCTAAAATTTCAAAGTATTCCTGGAATCAAACGCTTGATCTTAGAAGCATAAAATTTGGGGGTCCAAGTGCTAATGAAGTAATGATCATTACAGTCAAGTGTCATCAAATTTGGGTGAAAAAACATTTGCTGACATTTCAGGAAACTCGTAGTTTTGTGGAAGCTTTGCAATTGCTTCAAATGTAAGTGTTATTCCCACTCTCTGCTGAGGGCTTCTTCCCCAGGAAACAAATCATGCAGGTATCACTGAGAGCTAATTTAGAGTGTCAAGGTTGAAGCAGCTAGCACAAACGTTGTTTGATTTAGAGTTCTAATTGCATCTGTCACTATAGGAGAAAACAGTGTGAAACCTAAAAATTCAAACTGTTACTGCAAACGAACGCTTCCACTTAGAAGAAAGAAATTTGTGGGGCCAAGTGGGATTGGGGTACTGATCAATTCCACCAATTATTATTCATATTGGGTGAAAAAAATATTTCCATTCATTTCAGGAAACTCGGAGTTCTGTGGAATCGTAGCCAACACTTTCAATTGAAATTGTTCATTCCCTGCCTTTCCTTCATTCTACATCAAGAGGGAACAGACCTTTGAGGGCACACTGAATAGTAATTCAGTGTGTCAAGTCTCAAGCAGCTAGCCCACACCGAGTTTGATTTGGGGTTCCAAAGTCATCTATCACTATAGGAGAAAACAGAGTAAAACCTAAAATTTCAAAGTATTCCTGGAATCAAACGCTTGATCCTAGAAGCATAAAATGTGGGGGTCCAAGTGCTAATGGAGTAATGATCATTACAGCCAAGTGTCATCAAATTTGGGTGAAAAAATATTTGCTGACATTTCAGGAAACTCGTAGTTTTCTGGAAGCTTGGCAATCGCTTCAAATGGAAGTGTTATTCCCACGCTCTGCTGAGGGCTTCTTCCCGAGGAAACAAATCATGCAGGTACCATTGAGAACTAATTTAGAGTGTCAAGGTTCGAGCAGCTAGCACAAACCGTGTTTGATTTAGAGTTCCAACGTCATCTATCAGTATAAGAGAAAACAGTGTGAAACCTAAAAATTCAAACTGTTTCTGCGAACGAACGCTTCAACTTAGAAGAAAGAAATTTGTGGGGCCAAGTAGGATTGGGGTACTGATCAATACCACCAATTATTATCCATATTGGGTGAAAAAATATTTGCTGGTACTTCAGGAAACTCGGAGTTATGTGGAATCTTGGACAGCGCTATCAAATGAAATTGTTCATTCCCTGCCTTTCCTTCATTCTACTTCAAGAGGAAAGAGAACTTTGAGAGCGCACCAAGACCTACTTCAGTGTGTCAAGCTTCAAGCATATAGTATATACCGTGTTTGATTTGGTATTCCAATGGCATCTATCAGTATAGGAGAAAACAGAGTGACCCCGAAAAATTCAAAGTATTCCTGGAAACAAACGCTTCATCCTAGAAGAATGAAATTTCGGGGTCCAAGTGCTAATGGAGTAATGATCATTACCACCAAGTATCATCAAGATTGGGTGAAGAAAATATTTGCTGGGGTTTCAGGAAACTCGGAGTTCTGTGGAATTTTGGCCAACACTTTCCAAAGAAATTGCTCACTCCCTGCCTTTCCTTCATTCTACTTCAAGAGGAAAGAAAACTTTGAGAGTGCACTGAAAACGAATTCAGTTTGTCAAGTTTCAAGCAGCTAGCACACACCGAGTTTGATTTAGAGTTCCAAAGTCATCTATCACTATAGGAGAAAACAGAGTGAAACCTAAAATTTCAAAGTATTCCTGGAATCAAACTCTTCATCCTAGAGGCATACAGTTTGGGGGGTCCAAGTGCGAATGGAGTAATGATCATTACAGCCAAGTATCATCAAATTAGGGTGAAAAAATATTTGCTGAGATTTCAGGAAACTCATAGACTTGTGGAAGCTTGGAAAACGCTTCAAATGTAAGTGTTATTCTCATGCTCTGCTGAGGGCCTCTTTCCGAGGAAACAAATCATGCAGGTACCACTGAGAGCTAATTTAGAGTGTCAAGGTTCGAGCAGCTAGCACAAACCGTGTTTGATTTAGAGTTCCAACGTCATCTATCAGTATATGAGAAAACAGTGTGAAACCTAAAAATTCAAACTGTTACTGCAAACGAACGCTTCCACTTAGAAGAAAGAAATTTGTGCGGCCAAGTGGGATTGGGGTACAGATCAATTCCACCAATTATTATCCATATTGGGTGAAAAAATATTTGCTGGTATTTCAGGAAACTCGGAGTTCTGTGGAATCTTGGACAGCGCTATCAAATGAAATTGTTCATTCCCTGCCTTTCCTTCGTTCTACTTCAAGAGGGAACAGAACTTTGAAATGGCACTGAAATGTAATTCAGTGTGTCAAGTTTCAAGCAGCTAGCACACACCGAGTTTGATTTAGATTTCCAAAGTCATCTATCACTATAGGAGAAAACAGAGTGAAACCTAAATTTCAATGTATTCCTGAAATCAAACGTTTCATGCTAGAAGCATAAAATGTGGGGGTCCAAGTGGTAATGGAGTAATGATAATTACAGCCAAGTGTCATCAAATTTGGGTGAAAAAATATTTGCTGACATTTCAGGAAACTCGTAGTTTTGTGGAAGCTTGGCCATCGCTTCAAATGTGTTATTCCCATGCTCTGCTGAGGGCTTCTTCCCCAGGAAACAAATCATGCAGGTACCACTGAGAGCTAATTTAGAGTGTCAAGGTTGAAGCAGCTAGCACAAATGGTGTTTGATTTAGAGTTCTAATTGCATGTGTCACTATAGGAACAAACAGTGTGAAACCTAAAAATTCAAGCTGTTACTGCAAACGAACACTTCCACTTAGAAGAAAGAAATTTGTGGGGCCAAGTGGGATTGGGGTACTGATCAGTTCCACCAATTATTATCCATATTGGGTGAAAAAATATTTCCATTGATTTCAGGAAACTCGGAGTTCTGTGGAATCTTGGCCAAGGCTTTCAAATGAAATTGTTCATTCCCTGCCTTTCCTTCGTTCTACTTCAAGAGGGAACAGAACTTTGAGAGCACACTGAAATCTAATTCAGTTTCAAGTTTCAAGCAGCTAGCGCACACTGAGTTTGATTTAGGGTTCCAAAGTCATCTATCACTATAGGAGAAAACAGAGTGAAACCTAAAATTTCAAAGTATTCCTGGAATCAAACGCTTCATCCTAGAATCATAAAATTTTGGGGTCCAAGTGCTAATGGAGTAATGATCATTACAGCCAAGTGTCATCAAATTAGTGTGAAAAAATATTTGCTGGTATTTCAGGAAACTCGGAGTTCTGTGGAATCTTGGACAGCGCTATCAAATGAAATTGTTCATTCCCTGCCTTTCCTTCATTCTACTTCAAGAGGAAAGAGAACTTTGAGAACACACCGAGACCTACTTCAGTGTGTCAAGCTTCAAGCACGTAGTATATACCGTGTTTGATTTGGTGTTCCATCAGCATCTATCAGTATTGGAGAAAACAGAGTGACACCGAAAATTTCAAAGTATTCCTGGAATCAAACGCTCCATCTTAGAACAATAAAATTTGCGGGTCCAAGTGCTAATGGAGTAATGATCATTACCAGCAAGTATCATCAAGATTGTGTGAAAAAAATGTTTGCTGCGGTTTCAGGAAACTCATAGTTTTGTGGAAGCTTGGCAAATGCTTCAAATGTGCGTGTTATGCCCACACTCTGCTGAGGTCTTCTTCCCGAGGAAACAAATCATGCAGGTACCACTGAGAACTAATTTAGTGTGTCATGGTTGAAGCATTTAGCACAAACGGTGTTTGATTTAGAGTTCTAACTGCATCTATCACTATAGGAGACAACAGTGTGAAACCTAATTTAGGGCTCAAAATAGCAGTAATGTTAGAGTTAGGGTTAGGGTAATGGATAGGGTAAGGAATAGGGTTAGAGTACTGGGTAAGGTTAGAGCTAGAGTTAAGGCTATTGTTAAAGTTAGGTTTAGGGCTAGGGTTAAGTTTAGGGTTAGGTTTAGGCCAAGGTTTAGTGTTAGCATTAGGTTATATTTAAGGTTTCGGGATTGAGCTAAGATTTGCACAAGTACAAGGTTTAGGGTTAAAGTCAGGGTTAGGGTTAGGTCTAGGTTTAGCATTAGGTTTAGAGTTATGGTTAGGGTAATGTATAGAGTTAGAAGTAGCCTTTGGCTTATGGTTATGGCTAGTTTTAGCATTAGTGATATGGCTAGGTCTAGGTAAGTGTTAGGTTTTCTGTTAGAAGAAGGTTTCGAGCTAGGGTTTTTGTTAGGGTAAGGGTCAGTGGTTGGGTTAGGGTTAGGTTTATGATTAGGTCCAGCATTAGAACTAGGGTTAGGTCTAGAGGTAGAGTTAGTGTTTGGGTTATATTAAGGGTTGTTGTTAGGGCTAGGGCTAGGTTTATGTTTAGGGCTAGGGCTAGAGTTATCACTAGATGAAGGATTAGGTGTAGATCTAGGTCTAGTGTTAGGGTTAGGTATTGGTATAGGGTAACAGGTAGCACCAATGTTAGGGGTCAGATAGGGTTAGGGTCAAGTTTAGACCTAGGGTTAGTATTAGGGTCCGAATAAGGGTCAGGGTTAGATTTAGGGGTTTGGATAGGGATAGAGCTAGTGTTAGGACTAGTAATCGAGTTAGGTTTGGGGTTAGGCTAAGGATGAGGTTAAAACTAGGTAGTTTTAGTGTTAGAGTTTGGCTTAGGGTAAGGGACAGGGTTAGTGCTAGGGTTAGGGCTAGGGTTAGGGCTAGGCTTAGGGTCAGGGTTAGGGTTAGGGCTAGGGTTACAGTTAAGGGTAGTGTTAGGGCTTGGATTAGGGCTAGGTTTGGTGTTATCTTTAGGTCTAAGGCTAATGTAAGAACTAGGGTTACAATTGGGGCTAGTTTTAGGGTTATTGTTACGTCTAGGTCTAGTATTAGGTTAGCTTTAGGGTTAGGGTTATGTTTATGGTAATTGATAGTTTAGGGTTAGGGAATGTGTTAGGGTTAGACTGAGGGTTAGAATTAGGGTTAGGGTTCAAGTTAGGGTATTGGATAGGGTTATATCTAGGGTTAGGTCTCGGGTTTTTGTTTTAGGTTTAGGTTTAGGTTTAGTGTAAGGAATTAAGTTAGGATTAGGTTTAGGGTAAGTGTTAGAGCTACATTTAGGTTTAGAGATAGGGGTAAAGCTAGTGTTTGGGCTCAGATTAGGGCTAGGCTTTGGGTTTTGATAGGGCTAGTGTTAGTGATGTGGCTAATGTAAGAACTAGGGTTATGATTGGGGCTAATTTTAGGGTTACAATTAGGACTAAGTCTAGTTTTAGGATTAGGTTTAAGTTTAGGATGATGTTTTGAGCTACAATTAATGTTAGGTTCAGAGTCAGGTTCATGGTTAGTTTTAGGTTAGGGATAGGACTTGAATTAGGGGTAGGCTTAGAACTAGATGTAGGGTTAGGATTTGGTTTAAGTTAAGGATTAGGGTTAGTGCTATATCTCGGTTATGTTTTAGGGCTAAGGCTAAGGTTATGGTAAGGGATAGGGTTGGAAATAGAAATAGGGCCAGGCAAGAATTAGATTTAATCTTAAGGCTCAGGTTAGGATTAGGGTTAGGGCTAAACTAGGCCTAGGAATAGGTCTAGGAGTAGTGTTAGGGATAGGCCTAATTTTAGGGCTATGTTTAGGCTTAGGTTTAGGGGAAGATGGGGTTATAGCTAGGTTTAGGGCAAGGGTGATTATTGGAATTAGGTTTAGGGATAGGGTTAGTATTGCATTAGGATTAAGGCTAGATTTGGTGTTAGGATGAGGGCTAGGGCTTTTGTTAGGTTTAGCGCAAATTTTAGGGATAGGGATAATGTTAGGTTTAGGGTTATGGCTAGGGGTAGTTATAGGGTTAGTTTCATGGCTAGGTCTTTTATAAGGGTTAGGTTTAGGGTAAGGATCAAGTTTAGAATTAGGTGTTTTTTAAGGTCAGCTTCAGGTTTCGGTTATGGGTTAGGTTAAGTTTTAGTGTTAGGGCTCAAATTAGGGTTTGGGTTAGAGTTAGGTTTAGGGTAATGGATAGGTTTAAATTTAGGATTCAGGTTAAGATTAGGATAATGGGTATGGTTAGGGATAGTTATAGGGTTAGGCCTAGGGTTAGCATTTGTGTTATGGTTATTGTTAGGGTAATGGATAACATTAGAGCTAGAGTTATGGCTAGCGTTTTGGTTAGGATTAGGGCTAGAGTTAGGGTTAGGGTTAGGGATAGGGCTAGGGTTAGTGTTTGGGTTAGGTTTATGATATAGGTTAGGTTTTAAACTAAGGTTAGTGCTAGGGTGAGAGTTAGGTTTAGTGTTATGTCTAGGGTTAGATTTCCAATTAAGGTTAGGGTTAGAGTTAGGGTTAGGGCTAAGGTTACCTTTAGAGTTAGGTTAATGGATAGGATTAGATGTGAAGTTAGGGTTAGGGGTAGTTTTAGGTTTAGGGTTACTGTTAGGATTTGGGCTAGGTTTAGTTAGAGTATAGTTTAGGATTTTATCTAGGGTTAGGGCTATGATGAGATTTAGGTTTAGGGTTAGGTCTAGGATTAGGTTTACAGTTAGAGTTAGAGCTAGGGTTATCATTATGTTTAGGGTTAGGTCTAGGATTAGGTTTACAGTTAGAGTTAGAGCTAGGGTTATCATTAGGATTAAGGTTAGGTTTATTGTAATGGATAATTATAGAGATAGTATTAGGGTTAGTATTAACATTATGATTAGGGCTAGGGTTAGCGTTAGGTTTAGGGATAGGGCTAGGCTTATGTTTAGAGTTAGGGTTAGGGATTTAGCTAGGTTTAGGTCTAAGTGGAGGGTTAGGATTAGCGTGAGGGATACGATTAGTGTTAGGGTTATGCTTAGGGCTAGGTTTAGGCCTAGGATTAGGGCTAGATTTTGTGTTAGGTTTAGAGCTAGGGTTAGGGCTATGGGTATATAAGAACTAGGGTTATGGTTAGAGTTATGGCTATGTCTAGTGTTAGGTTTCTGTTTTGGTTATGATCAGTTTTAAAGCTAATTGGTGTTAGTGTCAGGGTCTGTATTTGGATAAGGAATAGGGTTAGGGAAAGAGCTTAAATTAGGATTGGTTAGGTCTAGATGTAGGGTTAGTGTTTGGGTTAGGTTAAGGGTTATCATTAGGGCCAGGGCTAGGTTTTTGTTTCTGTCATGGGTGAGAGATGGCTAGATTTATGATTAAGTTTATGTCTAGGGCTAGTGTTAGCATAAGGTTTAGGTATAGGTTTACGGGTAGGGCTAATGTGAGAGTTTGGTTTATGGTTAGGATCAGGGCTAGGGTTAGTGTTATGGTAATGGTTATAACTAGAATGATGGCTAGTATTAGGACTAGTAATAAAGTTAGGATTTGTGTTAAGCTAAGGATTAGGGTTAGGACTAGGGTTAGCATTAATTTTAGGGTTTAGCTTAGGGTAAGGGATAGGATTTGTAGTAGGGTTAAGGTTAGGGTTAGGGCTAGTGTTAGGGTTAGGTTCATGTATAGGTTTATTTCTAGTGCTAGTGTTAGGGTTCGCTTTAAGGTTAGGTCAGGTTTAGACCTATGGTTACTGTTAGGGTCAGAATAAGTGTCAGGTTTGGGTTATGGTTAGAGCTAGAATGAGGGCTAAGGTTAGGACTACTAATAGGTTTAGGCTTTGAGTTAAATTAAGGATTAAGGTTAAGACTAGTGTTAGCATTAGGTTAGGGTTAACTTAGGGTAAGGGATAGGGTTAGAGATAGCTTTAGGGCTATGTTTAGGGTTAGGGTTAGGGATAGTGTTAGAGTTAGTGTAAGAATTAAAGCTAAGGTTAGCTCTCAGTTTAGAGCTAGGTTTAGGTTAGAGTTAGAGCTAGGGTTACAGTTACAGCCAATGTATGGACTAGGGTTACGATTTGGGCTAGTTATAGGATTAGGGTTAGGACTAGGTCTAGTATTAGGATAAACTACTGGAAAATTGACCCTAGACACAATCCTAAATTTAACAGCATAGCTGTAACCCTAACTCAAACACTAAACCTAACCATAAATCTAAACATAAACATATCCCTAATCCTAACCCTAAACCCAAATCTAACCCTAACCCTAACCCTATATCTAACCCTTTCCATTACCCTAACCCTAAACCTAACCTTAATAATAACCCTAGCCCTAACCCTGACTCTAACACTAACTCTACCATAATTCTATCCCTAGACCTAACCCTAAAACTAATCCTCTCCCTAGCCATAATTCTAGCTCAAAACCAAACCCTTACACTAACCATAACCCTAAACCTAACCCTAGTTCTAAACCTAATCCTAACCATAACTCAAGACCTATTCCTACCCTTAACCCTAGTTCTAACCTAAGGTCTAATTTGACCCATTACTATAACCATAACTCTTACCCTAATGCTAACCCTAAGCCTAAACCTAACCCTATTGCTAATGCTAACCCTATCATTTACCCTAAACCTAACCTGAACCCTAAACTAATCCCTATCATTACCCTAACTCTAACCCTAATGCTAATTCGAGCCCTAAACCTAAATCCTAACTTAAACAAAACCTTAACCTTGACCCTAACCTTAAAATTTCCTAGCTCTAAACCTGACCCTTACCCTATTCCTAACCCTTACACTAGATGTAGACCTAAACTTAACATTAAAATTATCTTTAACCATAACCCTAGACCTGATATTAGCCTAGCCCTAATCCCAGCCCTAAAAACCAACAAAAAACCACTAGCCCTTATCCTAGCCCTAAACCTAGCCTTAATCATAACCCTAAATCTACACCTATCCCTATCCCTACTCTAGCCCTAACCCTACCTCTAAACCTAGCTATAACGTCATCCCTTATCCTAAACATAATCCTAACCATATATCCATATAACCATGTATCATATAACATATCGCTAGGCCTAAACTGAACACTAACTCTAGCCCTAATCCTGGCTTTAACTTAACCCTTATCCAAATCCTAACCCTAATCCTAGCCCTAAGACAAACTCTAACTCTCACACTAGCCCTATTCCTAGTTCTAACCCTATCCCTTTCCATAACTAAACCTAGCCCTAACCTTAGCCCTAACCCTTGCCCTATCCTTAGTCCTAGCCTAACCCAAGATCTAAGCCTAACTCTAAATATAACTGTAACCATAAGCCTAAGCCTAACACTAACAGTAGACCTAACCCTAATACTCATCATAAAACTAGTGCTAACCCTAACCCTGGAAATAAAACAAAACCAAGCAATAGACCTAACCCTAAACCTTAACTTAAAACAAACTCTAAATTACACCTAGAACAAATCCTAGCCCTAATTTGAGTCCTAACGCTAATCTTAAAACTAACCCTGACCCTGACTTATACCCTAACACTCACCCTAGCTCTAAAACACCACTCTTACATTAAACCAAACCCTAACAGTAAACCTAGCCCTAATTTGAGTCCTAATCCTAAAACTAACCCTGTCCCTGACTCCTACCTAACAATAACCCTAGCTGTAAATTCATCCTAAACTTAAACTTAAACCTGACCATAAACTTAAACACTTACCGTAAATCTAACTAAATTGTAATCCTGATTCTTACATTATTCATTGCCCTAACCCTAGCCCTAATGCTAACCCCAAAACTAGCCATAATTTGAGCCCTAAACCTAGCTTTAACCCAACCCATATCCTAATCTTAACCCTAACACTAACCCTAGCCTTAACCATAACCCTAACCCTAACTCTAGCCCTAATCCTAAACATAATCCTAGCCCTAACCATAGCTCTAAATTGATCAATTAACCAAACAATAACCATAAACCTAATGCTAACCCTAGGCCTAACCCTAACCCTATCCATTAACCTAAACCTAACATGAACCCTAAACCTAACCTGAAGACAAAACCTAACCCTATCCCTTACACTAACCCTAACTCTAACCCTAATGCTAATTTGAGCACTAACCCTAAACCTCAACCTAATCCAAACCCAAAACCTGACCTAACCATTATAATACCCCTAGGTCTAAACCTGAACCTTACCCTAAACCTAACTCTGAATATAGATCTAGCCATAAACCTTACCCTAAAACTAGGGTTAGAATTAGGGTAAGATACGGTATAATATTATAGCTAGGTTAAGGTCTAGGGTGAAGGTTCACTTTAGGTTTAGCCCTAGTGATAGGGTTTAGGCTCAGATTAAGGCTAGGTTTTGGGCCAGGATTAGGAGTATTTTTTTTTTTTTTTGGCATATGGGCTAACATTAGGGCAAGGGCCAATGTTAGGTCTAGGGTTATGGTTAGGGATATTTTCAGGGTTAGGTTTATGGCTATGTATAATGTAAGGTTTAGGTTGAGTGTTAGGTTCACTTTTGGAGATAGGGGTATTATTAGGGCCAGGGTAACAGTCAGGGTTTGTTTAGGTTAAGGTTTAGGGTTAGGGCTCAAATTAGGTTAGGATTATGTTTAGGGTTAGGATAAGGGATATGGTTAGGTTTAAGGTTCAGATTAGGTTTACGGTAATGAATAGGGTTAGGGTTATGGATAGAGTTAGGGTTATCCTAGGATTAGTATTAGGGTTAGGGTTAGGGTTAAGGTAATAGATAGGATTAGAGCTAGAGTTAGGGCTAGGTTTATGGTTAGGATTAAGGCTAGGGTTAGGATTAGGTTTAGAGTTAGGTTAGGGTTAAATCTAGTGTTAGGGTTAGGGTTAGGGCTAGGTATTAGATTAGGTTAGGGTTAGGGTAGGGCTATGCCTAAAATAAGAACTAGGGTTATGATTAGGGCTAGTTTTAGGGTTAGGTTTAGGGCTAGGTCTAGTGTTAGGGTTAGTTTATGATTAGGGTGATGATTTGAAATAAGGTTAGTTTTAGGGTCAGAGTCAAGGTCAGTGTTAGTTTTAGGGTTAGGGATAACAGTATAAATAAGGCTAGAGTTATGAGTAGGTGTAGGGTTAGGTTTTGTGTTAGGGTTAGGGCAAGAATTAGGGCTAGGTATAATGTTAGGTCTGAGGTTACAGTTAGGTTAGTGTTAGGGTTAGGGCTAGGGATCAGTTTTGTTTTAGAGTTACAGCTAGTTTTAGAACTAGTTTTAGGATTAGCGATAGTGTTAGGGCTAGTGGTAGGGTTAGTTTCAGGCGTAGGTTTAGGGTTATATTTAGAGTTATAGTTAGATCTAGGGTTAGGA
Organism: Marmota flaviventris; assembly: GCF_047511675.1. Lineage (NCBI taxonomy): Eukaryota > Metazoa > Chordata > Mammalia > Rodentia > Sciuridae > Marmota > Marmota flaviventris. The sequence continues at coordinate 18,441 of NW_027287790.1, read as the reverse complement.
CTTGGGCTAGCTTTAGGGGTTAGGTTAGGGCTAGTGTTAGGGTTATGGTAACAGATAGAGTTAGTACTAGAAATAGGTCTAGGTCAAGAGTTAGAGTTAGTCTTAGGGGTAGGGTTAGAGTTAGGGTTATTATTAGCCCTAAATTAGGGCTAGGATTAGAGCTAGGGTTAGTGATAGGGTTAGGGTTAGGGTTAGTATTAGTGTGAGTGTTGGATTAGGGTTAGGGTTAGGGTCAGGGGAAAGGATGTTGTTATACCTATGTTCAGAGCTAGGGCGAGGGTTGAAATTAGGGATTGGGCTAGGGTTGGGGTTTAGGTTAGGATTAAGGCTAAGTTTAGGGCTAGGATGAGGGCTTGGGTTTGTGTTAGGTTTAGGGCGAGAATTAGGTCTATGGTTAATGTCAGTTAGGGTTACGCTTAGGGATAGTGTTAAGTTTAGGTTTCTGGCTAGGTCTATTGTAAGGGTTAGGTTTCGGGAAAGTGTCCGGTTTAAATCTAGGTGTATTGTTAGGGTAAGTGTCTTGTTTAGGGTTTCATTTTGGTTATCGTTTAGGTTTAGGGCTTGATTTAGCATTAGGGTTAGGGATTGGGTTACAGTAATTAATAAGGTTAGGTTTAGTGTTCAGGTTAGTTTTAGGAAATGGATAGGGTTAGTGTTAGTGATAGGTTCAGAATTAGGCCTAGGGTTAGCATTTGGATTAGGCTTATGTTTAGGATAATGGATAGGTTTAGGGCTAGGGTTATGGTTAGGAATAGGGTTAGGTTTAAGCCTAGGGTTAGTGTTATGGTTAGGTTTAGGGTAAGTGTTAGGGTTTGCTCTATGGTTAGGGTAGGGCAATGGTTAGGCTTAGTGTGACATCTAGTTTTAGGGATAGGATTAAGTTTAGAGCTAGGTTAAGCATTATTTTTATGGTTATGTTTAGAGAAATGGATAGAGTTAGAACTAGGGTTTGGCCTTGGTTACGGTTAGGATAGGGACTAGGGTTAGGATTAGGTTTAGGGTTAGTTCTAGATTTATATTTGGGCAAGGGTTAGTGTTTGAGCTAGGGTTAGGGTTAGTGTTAGGTCTAGGGTTAGGGTTAGGGTTATGCTTAGAGCTAGGTTTTGTGTGAGGTTTGGGGTTAACATTAGGGGTATATGTAATGTAAGACCTAAAGTTAAGGTTATGGCTAGGTCTATTGTTAGGGTTATGGCTAGAATTTGGGTTAGCATAAATTTAGAGCTAGGATTTGTGTTACAGAAAGAGACAGTGTTTGGGTTAGGGTTATGGCCAGAATTAGGACTAGGTTTAGGTCTAGAGGTAGTAGTATGTTTGGGTTACGTTAAGGGTTATTGTGAGGACTAAGGCTAGGTTTTTGTTTAGGTCTAGAGCTAATGTTAAGGCTAGATTTTAAATTAGGTTTAAACCTAGGGATAATGGTAGGGTTAGGTGTAGGTATAAGGTTACCAGTAGGGCTAGAGTTAGGTGTGGTTTAGGGTTACAGTCAGGTTGAGACCTCTGGTTTGGGTTAGTCAGAATAAGGGTCAGGGTTAGGTTTAGTGTTTTGGATAGGGTTAGAGCTAGAATTAGATCTAGGGTTAGGACTATTAATAGGGTTAATATTTGTTTAGCCTAAGAATTAGGAATAGGTCTAGGGTTACCATTAAGGTTAGTGTTTTGCTTAGGGTAAGGGATAGGGATAGACATATGTTTAGGTCTAGGGTTAGGGTTATCATAAGGGTTAAAACTATGTTTTTGGCTCAGATTAGGGCTAGTTTTTGTGTGATGTTTAAGGCTAAGGTTAGGGCAATGACAAATATAAGAACTAGGGTTACAATTAGGGTTAGTTTTAGGGTTAGGTTAGGGGTAGGTCAGTGTTAGGGCTAGGTTTAAAGTTAGATTGATATTTATAGCTAGAGATAGTGTTTGGATATGAGTCAGGTCAGGTTGAGTTTTACGGTTAGGGTTAGGACTCCAATTAGAGCTAGGGTTACTGTTAGTGTTTGGTTTAAGTGTAGGGTGCTGTTTAGAGCTAGGGTGAGTGTTAGGATATGAATCAGGTTCCGGGATATTTTTAAGGTTAGGATTAGGACTTGAATTAGGGATAGGGTTAGTTCTAGGTGTAGTGCTAATGTTTGGTTTAAGTTACGGTTTAGTTTTAGGCCTGTTGCTCAGTTTTGTTTTAGTGCTATTGTTTTGGTTAGGGCTAGTTTTACAATTAGCTTTAGGGTTAGGGCTAGGGTTATGGTTTGGATTAGAATTAAGGCTGGGTTTAACACTAGGATTAGGGAAAGGTTTTGTGTTATGTTTAGTGCAAGAATTAGGGTTATGGCTAGTGTCAGGTCTAGGTTTAGAGTTTGGGAGAGTCTTAGAGTTAGGTTTATGGCTAGGTCAAATTTAAGTGTTACATTTAGGGAAAGGGTCAAGTTTAGAGCTAGGAGTATTATTAGGTTCATGGTCAGGATTCAGGTTTGATTTAGGATAAGGTTTAGTTTTAGAGCTCAAATTAGCATTAAGGTTAGAGTCAGGGTTAGGGTAATGGATAGGGTTAGGATTAGGGTTCAGGTTAGGTTTAGAGTAATAGATATGGTTTTGGTTTGTGATAGGTTTAGGGTTAGGCCTAGAGATAGCATTAGCATTATGGTATCATTTGGGTAATTTATGGGGTTAGACCTAGGGTTAGGGCTAGGGTTATGGTTAGGATTAGGGCTAGAGTTAGGGTTAGGGTCAGGGTTAGGGCGAGGGTTAGAGTTAGGATTAGGTTTTGGAAATGGTTTAGGGTTTGAGCTAGGGTTAGTGCTAGGGTAAGGTTAGTGTTAGGGTTATGATCATGATTAGTATTAGGGTTAGCGTTAGGGTTAGGGCTAGGGTTATCATTAGGATTAGGGTAGTAGATTTAGATGTCAGGTTAGAGTTAAGGATAAGTTTAGGTTAGAGTTAGGGTTAGGTTTAGGGTTAGGGTTAGGATTTGAGGTAGCTTAGTTTAGGGTTAGGGTTAGGTTCACTGCTAGTTCTAGGGTTAGGTTTGTGTTTATGTTTAGGGTATGTTTAGCTTTAGGTCTAGTGTTATCATTAGGGTAAAGTTTTGGGTTAGGGTAATGGGTAGTGTTCGAGCTAGGGTTATGTCTAGGGTTCAGGTTAGGATTAGGGCTAGGGTTAGGTTAGGTTTATGCCTTCAGTTAAAGTTAGGGTTAGCTTAAGTTTAAGGGTTAGGGATTGAGGTAGTTTAGGGCTGGAGTGAGGGTTAGGGTTACAGTTAGGGCTAGGGTAGGGTTAGGATTAGGGTTAGGGCTAGGGTTAGCATTAGGTTTAGTGTTATGGTTAAGATAGTGGATAGAGTTAGAGTTAGGGTTTGTGCTATGGTTAACGTTAGGATTAGGTCTAGGGTTTGGGTGAGGTTTTGGGTTTAGGCTAGGGTTATGTTTATGGTAAAGTTAAGGGTTGAGCTAGGGTTAGAGCTAGGATGAGGGTTAGGGTTAGGTTTAGGGCTAGGTTTAGGGTTAGAGTTATGCTTAGGGTTAGGTTTAGGGCTACAATTAGGGCTAGGTTTTGTGTGAGGTTTAGGGCTAGTGTTAGGTGTATTAGTAATTTAAGAGCTAGAGTTATGGTTATGGCTATATTTAGGGTTTTTCTAGTGTTAGGGTTAGTGTTTGTGTTAGGATAAGGTTTAGGGATAGAGTGATGTATAGGGTCCGTGTTAGGGTGAGACTCAGGGTTAGTATTAGTTCTAAGGTTAGGATTAGGACTTGAATTAGGGCTAGTGTTAGGGCTAGGCGTAGGTTTAGGCTATGGTTTAGGTTAAGTGTTAGGGTCAGTGCTCTGGCTCGGTTTTGCTTGAGCGCTAGGGCTAGGGTTAGGGCTTGTTTTCAAATTAGCGTTAGGGTTAAAGCTAGTGATAGGGTATGGTTTTGGCTTCTGGTTAGGGTTATATTTAGAGTTAGGGTTAAATCTAGGTTATGGCTAGGGTTTGTGCTAGGGTTTGGGTTATCATAAGGGATAGGGTTAGATCTAGGGCCAGGGCTAGGCGAGAGTTAGAGTTAGGATTAGGGTTTGGTAGGGTTAGGGTTCGGGTTTTATTAGGGCTAGGTTTAGAGCTAGGGTTAGTAATAAGGCTAAGCCTAGGTTTAGGGCTACATTTAGGGTTATGGTTATGGTTAGGCATGATGTTATTGCTAGGTTTAGAACTAAGGCGAGGGTTAAAATTAGGGTTAGGGCTAGAGTTATGGTTAGGGTTAGGATTAAAGCTAAGTTTAGTGCTAGGATTAGGGCTAGGATTTGTGTTAGGGTTAGGGCTTCATTAGTGCTAGGGCTAATGTCAGGTCTAGGATTATGGTTAGAGATAGTTTTAGGGATAGGGTTATGACTAGATATAGTGTAAGGGTTAGGTTAAGGTTTAGGATAAGGTTTAGAGCTAGGGGCATTATTAGGGTAAGGTACAGGGTTCCAGGTTGGATTAGGTTAATGTTTAAGGTTAGGGCTCAAATTAGCATTGGAGTTAACATTAGGTTTAGGTTTATGGACATGGTTATGTTTAGGGTTCAGGTTAGTTTTAGTGTAATGGGTAGGTTTAGGGTTAGGAATAGGGTTAGAGTTATCCTATGGTTAGCATTAGGGTTAGGGTTAGGGTTAAGGTAATGATAGGATTAGAGCTAGGTTTAGGGCTAGGGTTATTGTTAGGATCAGGGCTAGGGCTAGGGTTAGTGTTAGGTTTTGGGTTATTTCAAGGGTTAAGGTTAGCATTAGATTTTGGGTAAGTGTTAGATCTAGGGTTACAGTTATTGTTAGTGTTAAAGCTAGTGTTAGGGCTCTGATTAGGATAGGTTTTGGTTTAGGGTACTGCTACAGTTAGGGCTAAAGCTAATGTAAGAACTAGGGTTACAATTGGGGCTAGTTTTAGGATTGGGGTTAGGGCTAGGTCTAGTGTTTGGGTTCGGTTTAGGTTTTGGTTGATAATTAGAGCTAGAGTTAGTGTAGGGTCAGAGTAAGGGTCAGGGTTAGTTTTAGGGATAGGGATAGGACTCAAATTATAGCTAGGTTTAGGGTTATGTGTAGGCTTAGGATTTGGTTTAGGTTAAATGTTAGGGTTAGGGCTATGGCTCTGTTTTTTGTAGGGATTGGGCTAGGTTTGGGCTAGTTTTAGGGTTAGTGTTACAGCTTGTGTTACTGAGAGACTTAGGCTTAGGTTTAGGGTACATTTAGAATTAGGATTAGATGTAGGATTATGGCTAGGGCTTGGGTTAGGGCTAAGGTTTTGGGCAAGTTTTAGGGTTATAGTAAATGTTGGGGATAGAACTAGAAATAGGACCAGGCTGAGAGTTAGAGTTAGTCTTAGGGGGTAGGGTTAGGTTAGGTTTAGGTCTAAATTAGGGCTAGGATTAGGTGTAGGCTTTGTGCTAGGTTTAGGCCTAGTTTTAGGCTTAGGTTTAGGTTTGGGGATAGGGTTAGGTTTAGGGGAATTGATGGGGTTATAGTTAGTGTTAGGGCTAGGTTGAAGGTTAGAATTATGATTAGGGCTAGGATAATGTTTTGGGTTAGTAATAAGGCTAGGTTTAGGGCTAGAATGAGGGCTAGGATTTGTGTTAGGGTTATGGCAAGTATTAGGGCTAGGGTTAGTGTCAGGTCTACGGTTATGGTTAGGGATAGATTGAGGGTTAGATTTATGGCTAGGTCTAGGATAAGGGTTAGGTTTAGAGCTGGGAATATGATTAGGGTTAGAATCAGGTTTTGGTTTTGGTTTAGGTTAGGATTTAGGATTAGGGCTCCAATTAGCTTTAGGGTTAGAGATATGGTATGATAAGTTTAGGTTTAGGGTTCAGGTTAGGTGTAGGGTAATAGATAGGGTTAGAGTTAGTGAAAGGGTTAGGTTTAAGCCTAGGGTTAGTGTTAGAGTAAGGGTTATGTTTAGGGTAATGGAGAGGGTTAGAACTAGGGTTAGGGCAAGGATTATGGTTAGTATTAGGGCTTGAGTTAGGGTTAGGGTTAGGATTAGGCCCACGGATAGCATTAGGTTTAGGGTACGGTTTAGGATTTGAGCTGGGATTAGCAGTAGGGCGAATGTTAGGTTTAAGGTTAGGCCTAGGTTATAGTTATGGTTATGCCTAACCGTAACACTAACACTAGCCCTAATCCAAGCCCTAATTTAGCCCTATCCTTAACCCTAATCCTAGCCTAAGACAAACTCTAACTCTCACACTAGGCCTATTCCTAGTTCTAACCCTATCCCTTACTGTAACTCTAAACCTAACCCTAACCCTAGCCCTATCCTTTGTCCTAGCCTAACACTATATCTAAGCCTAACTCTAAATATAACCATAACCTTAAGCCTAAGCCTAACACTAACAGTAGACCTAACCCTAATACTCATCATAAAACTAGTGCTAACCCTAACCCTGGAAATAAAACAAAACCAAGCAATAGACCTAACCCTAAACCTTAACTTAAAGCAAACCCTAAATTACACCTAGAACAAATCCTAGCCCTAATTCGACTCCTAACCCTAATCTTAAAACTAACCCTGACCCTGACTTATACCCTAACACTCACCCTAGCTCTAAAACACCACTCTTACCTTAAACCAAACACTAACACTAGTCCTATCCCTAATTTGAGTCCTAATCCTAAAACTAACCCTGTACCTGACTCCTACCTAACAATAACCCTAGCTGTAAATTCATCTTAAACTTAAACCTAACCATAAACTCTAATCTTAAACACTTACCTTAAATCTAACTAAATTGTAATCCTGATTCTTACATTATTCATTTCCCTAACCCTAGCCCTAATTCTAACCCCAAAACTAGCCATAATTTGAGCCCTAAACCTAGCTTTAACACTAACCCTAATCCTAACACTAACCCTAACAGTAGCTCTAACTCTATCCCTAAACCTAAGCAAAACCCTAACCCTAATGGTAACCCTAGACATATCCCTAATCCTTAGGCTTATCAAAACCATAACCCTATTAATAGTCCTAAACCTAGCCCTCATTCGAGCTTTAACCTATCCCAAACCCTAACCCTAACCTTGACCCTCATTCTGACCATAACACTAACCCTAGATATAAACCTGATTCTACCCTAGACCAAACCTTAAAACTAGCCCTACCAGTAAACTTATACTAAACCTGACTCTACCACTAGCCCTAGACCTAAACCTAATCTTAAATGTAGCCTTAACTCTAGACCTAGACCTAAACAAAAGCCTAGTTCTAGCCCTAACAATAACCCTGCATTTAACACTAAGCTAACTCTAAACCTGACCCTAACTGAAAATCTAAACCTAACACTAGACCTAGCCATAACCCTAACCCTACACCTAGCCATAATCATAATCCTAGCTCTTACATTACCCATAGCCCTAACCCTACACCTTAACCTAACACAAAACCTAGAGTGAATCCTAGGCCTAAACCTAGCCCTGGGTGCAACACTAACCCTAACCCTAGCCCTAATCCTAACCCTAACTGTATCCTTAGTCCTAAATTTACTCAATGCCTAACTCTTGCCGTAAATATAAACTTAGACTTATCCCTAACTCTAACCCTAACCCTATCCCTAACCCTAAATTTAACCCTATCCCTAAACCTAGCTCTGAACATACACATTACCCTAACCCTAACCCTATTGATAATCCTAGCCATAAACATAACCGTAACCCTAACCCTAACCAGAAATCTAACCTTAGACCTAACACTAAACATAACAGTTGCCATGGCCCCAACTCTAGCTCGCACCCTAACCTGTACTAGAAACCTAAACCTAACCATGCCTTCACCTTAATCCTAAAACTAAATCTAACCCAAAACCGAAACCTAAACTTACATCTAACCATATCCATTAACCTAAACCTTATCCCAACCCTAATGATAAACGTAGCCCTATCCCTAACCCTAACCCTAAACCTACCGTAATCTTATCCCTAGACCTAACGCTGAACCTAACCCAAAACTTAGCCCTTGCCCTAACTCTAGCTCAAACCCTAATTTTTACGGTAAACAAACCCTAGCCCAAACCCTAACCCTAATCCTAGCCCTAATCCTAACCGTAAACATAGCCCAAACCCTAGCTCTAACTCTATCCATTACCCTAACCATAATCCTAAACCTAATGCTAATCCTAGCTCTAATAACTTTAAATCTACCTTTATCCCTAGCTCTGATTCTAACCTGAACCCTCAACCTAGCCCTAACAATTACTAAATCCATGAGCCTTACCCTTAACCTAATGGTAATAAAAAACTAAGCCTAACCCTAACCCTAACCCTAGCCCTAACCATAATATAAACTCTAACTCTTGACCTAACTGAAAACCTAACCCTAGCCTTAGCACTAACACTAGCTTAAACCCTAACCCCAATACTAATCTTAACCCTAACCCTAAAACTAGCCTTAGTCATAACCCTAACCCTAAATTGAGCCCTAATCCTAAACATAATCCTAGCCCTAACCATAGCTCTAAGTCAATCAATTACCCCCAAAATAAGCATAAACCTAATGCCAACCCTAGGCCTAACCCTAACCCTATCCATTAAACTAAACCTAACATGAACCCTAAACCTAACATGAAGCCAAAACCTAACCGTATCCCTTACACTAACTCTAACTCTAACCCTAATGCTAATTTGAGTGCTAAATAAACCTCAACCTAATCCAAACCCAAACTGACTTGACCATTATAATACCCCTAGGTCTAATCCTGAACCTTACCCTAAACCTAACTCTGAATATAGACCTAGCCATAAACCTTACCCTAAAACTATCCCTAACTGTAACCTTAGACCTGATATTAGCCCTAGCCCTAATTTTTGCCATAACCCTAACACAAATGCTAGCCCTCATTCTAGCCATAAACCTAGTCTTGAATCTAACCGGAACCCTAACTCTAGCCCTATTCTTAATTTTACCCCTCGCCCTATATCTGAACCTAGATATAACCCCAACCCTTCCCCTAAATCTAACCCTAATTCTAACCCTAGATTTAAGCCTTACACTAATCCTAGACCTGATCCTAGACCTAATTTAGCCCTAATTCTAATCCTAACACTAGCGCTAATACTAACTCTATCGCCCTAGCCCTATTCCTAGTTCTAACCCCATCCCTTACCATAACCCTAACACTTGCTCTACCCTTAGGCCTAAACCTAGCCCTATTACTAACCCTAGATCTAACCATTACTCTAAATCTAAACTCAACCCTAAACCTAAGCCTCACACTAAATCTAGCCCTAACATTAACACTAATCCTAAAACTAGCCCTTAGTCCTAGCCTTAAAAAAATCAAGCTATATCCCCAACTCTAACCTTTAACCTAAACCAAAACCTATCCCACACCTAGCCCTAACCCTAGCCCTAATTCAAGTCCTACCTTGACCCTAAAACTAACCTTGACCCCGATTCTTACCCTAACACTAACTATAGCTCTCAGATCACCCTAAAATTATACCTAACCCTAAAACTACACCTACCCCTAACCCTAATCCTAAAAGTAGCCCTAATCACAACCCTAGTTCTTATGTTAGTTGTAGCCCTAATCCTTGCCCTAACCTAACCCCAAACCTAGCACTAATCTGAGCCGTACACCTGTTTTAATCCTAACCCTATCCAGAACCCTAACCATTACCCTAAACCTAACCCTAACACTAAAACTTGCCCTAACCCTAAACATAAACCTAGCCTTAATCCTAACCATAATCCTAGACCTAAACCTAGCTCTAACACTATCCATTACCCTAACCATAACCCAAACCCTAATGCTAATTTTAGGATAACCTTAACCCTATCTCTAACCCTAACTTTGTCCATTACTCTAAACCTAACCTGAAACCTAAACCTAACCATGAAGATTACCCTAACCTTAATACTAAACCGGATGCTAATTAAAGTCCTGATCCTAAACCTTAACCTAACTCAAACCTTAATCATGACAGTGACCCTAATAATAACCCTATCTCTAAACCTGACCCTATCCCTCAACCTAAAACTTACACTAGAACTAGCCATAAACCTAATCCTAAAATTAACCCTAACCATAAACCTAGACCTGACATTAGTGCTAGCACTAATTCTAACTATAACCCTCACACAAAACCAAACCCTAATCCTAGCCCAAAACCTAGCCCTAATCCTAGCCCTAAACCTAGATTTAATACTAACCCTAACCCCAACCCTAGCCCTAACCCTATTTTGTACCTCGCCCTAAATATAGCTATAACATCATACCTCACACTAATCCTAACCATAACCCTAGCCCTAAACCTAGGCCTAGCCCTACCACTAACCCTAGCGTTAATCCTAGGACAAATTAGGTCCTAAACCTAACCCTAACTCTAACCCTAACCCTAACTCTCACCCTAGCACTAACTCTAGTTCTAAATCTATCCCTTACCATAACACAAGCCCTAGACCTAAACCTAGCCCCAAGCCCATTCCTACTTTTGACATAGCCCTATAACTAGACCTAACCCTAACCTCAATCAAACCCCAAGCATAAGTCTATACCTCACCCTAACACTAGCCCTAACCCTAATGCTAATTGGAAAACTAGTCCTAACCCTAGCCCTAGCACTCAAACAAAACTGAGTCATAGGGTTAATGCTAATTCTTAACCTAAACTAAAACCTACGCTTATACCTAGCCCTCACCCTAGCCCTAATTTGAGTACTAACCCTAATTCTAGAACTTACTCTGACCCTGACTCAGACCCTAACAATAACCCTAGATCTAAACATCACACTAACACTAAACTTAACCCGAACACTAGACCTAGCCCTACACCTAACCTTAAAATTAGCCCTTATTGTAACACCAGTTCTTACAATAGCAATAGCCCTGTGTTAACAGAAAAGCTAGCACTAATCCAAGAACTAAACCTAGATTTAAACATAACCCTAAACAAAACCTAGACATATACCTAACCCTAGCTCTAACTTTATCCCTTACCCTAAGCCAAACATTCACCCTAATGCTACCCTAGTCCTAACCCTAAACCTTAGCCTACCCCAAACCATAACACTATTACTAGTCCTAACCATAGCCCTCATTCTAGCTCTAATATTAACCCAAATCCTAACCCTAACCCTGACACTTAATCTGACCCTAATTCTAACCCTAGGATTAAACCTGAGCCTAACCCTAAACTGAACCTTAACACTAGCCGTATGGGTAACCTTATACCTAAACCTAACCCTAACACTCTAACTATACAAAAACCTAATCTTAAATCTAGCCCTAACTCTAGCTCTAGACCTAAAATACTAACCTTAGCCCTCACAATAACCCTTAACCTAACCTAAACACTACCTCTACCTCTAGACTTAAACGTAGCCCTAATTCTGGCAATAACTCTAACCCAAACACTGTCTCTTTCTGTAACACAAATCCTAGCTCTAAATTTTATGGTAACCCAAATTCTAGCCATAATCCTAACAATAGACCTAGCCATAACCCTAACTCTAGGTCTTACATTACATATAGCCCTAATTTTAGCACCAAATCTCACACAAAACCTAGCTCTAAGCGTAAACCTAACCCTAACCCTAGACCTAATACTAACCCTAACCCTTGCCTTAACCCTAACCCTAGCTCAAACACTAACCCTTGCCCAAATATAAATCTAGACCTAACACCAACCCTAACCCTAACCCTAGTCCTAATCCTAACCATAACCAAGGCCAAACCCTAGTTCTAACTCTATCCATTTCCTTAACATAACCCTAACCCTAATGCTAAACCTAGCTCTAAACATAACCCTAACCCTAAACATAGGTGTCACACTAAGCCTAACCATTGCCCTAGGCCTAACCATAGCTCAAACCCTAACACTTACCCTAAACCTAACCATAACACTAACCCTAGGCTTAAACCTAACCCTAACCCTAGCCCTAATCCTAACCATAACTCTACCCCTAAACCTATCCATTATCCTAAACATAAGCCTAATCCAAATGCTAACCCTAGGCTTAACTCTAAAACTATCTCTAACACTAACCCTATCCATTTCCTAAAACTAACCTGAACAGTAAACCTAACCTTACTAATTACTCTAACCCAATCCCTAACCCTAATGCTAAATCCAGCCCTAAACCTAAACCATAACCTAAACCAAACCCTAAACAAGACACATACCCTAACAATACACCTAGCTTTAAACCTCACACTTTCCCGAAACCTAACCCTTACAATAGACCTAGCCATAAACCTAACCTTAACACTATCCCTAAGCATAACCCTGACATTAGCCATAGACCTAATTCTTGCCCTAAACCTAACACAAACCCAAGCCCTCATCCTAGCCTTAAACCTAGCCTTAATCCTAACCTGAACCCTAATCCTAGCCCAATCCGTTATTTCAACCCTCGCCCTAGTTCTGAACATAGGTATAACCACATCCTTTCCCCTAACCCTAACCCTAACCCTAATTCAACACTCACACTAATGCTAACCCTAACCCTAAACCTAACACTAACCCTAGCTCTAATCCAACCCTAATTTAGTGTTAATCGTAACCCTAACTCTAACCCTACCCCTAAGACTAACTCTAACTCTTGACCTAGACCTATTTCTAGTACTAACTCTATCTGTTACCATAACCCTAACAGTAGCCCTAACCGAACCCCTAAACCTAGCCCAAGTCCTAACCCTAGATCTAAACATAACTCTAAATATAACCCTAACCCTAAGCCTGAACCTAACCTTCCACTAGCCCTAACACTATCGCTAATCCTAAAACTAGTTCTAAACCTAGCTGTAGCTCTAAAACAAAACTGAGCCCTAGCCCTAACCCTAACACTAACCTAACTGTAACCTCAAAAGTGACATTAGACCTAGCCCTAATTCTTACCCTAACCATAACACAAAACCTAACCCTACACCTACCCATAACTCTAGCCTTATTTATAGTGTTATCCCTAACCCTAAAACTAACACTGACCTTGACTCTGACCCTAAAACTAACCTTATTTCAAATCATCACTCTAATCATAACCTAACCCTAACACTAGACCTAGCCCTAACCCTAACCCTAAAACTAGCCCTAATCGTAACCCTAGTTCTTATATTAGCCATAGCCCTACCTTAACCCTAACCTAATATAAATCCTAGCCCTAAACCTAACCCTAACATTACCTTTAACCCTAAACTAACTCTAAACCTAATCTTAACCCTAGCCTTAATCCTAAGCATAAACCTTGACCTAACTCTAGCTCTAATCCTATCTATTACCTTAACCCTAACCCTAACCCTAATAATAATCCTAGGATAACCCTAACTCTATCCATAACCTTAACCATATTCATTACCATAAATTTAACCTGAACCCTAAACCTAACAATATCAATTATCCTAACACTAAACATAATTGAAACCTAATTTCAGCTCTAACCCTAAACATTAACCTAAAAAACCCAAAACATTACCCTGACCCTAATAATACCCCTATTTCTAAAAGTGACCCTAACCCTCACCTAACCCTTATACGATACATAGCCATAAACCTAACCATGAAATTATCCCTAACCATAACCCTAGACCTAACATTAGCCCTAGCCCTAATGTTAGCCCTTATGATTAAAAAAAAAATAAGCCCTAATCTTGGCCCTAAACCTAGACTTAATCCGAACCCTAACCCTATCACTAGGCTTAACCCTAAAGTGAACCCTCACCCTAGCCCTTAACCTAGCTATAATATCATACCGTACCTTACCCTAATTCTAACCCTAGCCCTAAACCAAGACCTAGCCCTAATACTAAACCTAGCTCTAATCCTAGACCTAATTTATACCTAACCCTAAATCTAATCATATCCCTTGCCCTAAGAGTAACTCTAACTCTTGCCCTAGCCCTAGTTATAACATTATCCCTTACCATGACCCAAAGCCTAGCCCTAACCCTAGCCCCAAACTTAGCCCTAGCCCTAAACCTAGATCTAACCCTCACTCTAAATATAACCCTAACCTAAAACCTATACCTCACCCTAACACTAGCCCTAATCCCTAAAACTAATTTGAAAACTATCCCTCACCATAGCCATAGCATTCAAGCAAAACTGAGCTACAGCTCTAATTCTACACCTTAACCTAAACCAAACCCTAACACTACGCCTAGCCCTTACCCTAGCCCTAATTTGAGTCCTAAACCTAATTGTACAACTAATAATGACCCTGACTCTGATCCTAAAACTAACCTTAGCTCTAAACATCACCCTAATCCTAAACCTAACCCGAACACTAAACCTAGCCCTAACCCTAAAACTAGACCTAAACGTAATGCCAGGTCTTACATTAGCAATAGCCCTAACTCTAACACAAAACCTAGCCTTAATCTGAACCCTAACCCTAGCTTTAACACTAACACTAACACTAAACCTAACCTTAACCCTAGCTATAACCCTATCCCTTACCCTATGCCAACCCTCACCCTAATTCTACGCTAATCCTAACCCTAATCCTTAGCCTACCCCAAACCCTAACTCTATTACTAGTCCTTACCCTAGGCCTCATTCTATCTCTAACCCTAACCCCAAACCCTAAGCCTATCCCTGACCCTTATTCTGACCCTAACACTAACCCTAGATCTAAGCCTTACCCTAACTCTAATCCAAACACTAACACTAGCCCTATGGGTAAACCTATACCTAAACATAACCATAACATTAACACTAGACCTAAACTTAATCCTAAATATAGCCATAACTCTAGCCATAGCCCTAAACAATAACCTAGCTCCAGCACTAACAATAACCCATTAGTCTAATGCAATGACTAACAATACCCCTAGAACTAACCCTAGTAAAATTGTGCTACTCACCATAAATGTAATGCTAACCTGAACACTGACCCTTACCCTAACACAAACTCTAGCTCTAAACCTTATCCTAACCCAAAACATACCCGAACACTAGACCTATCCATAACCCTCACCTTAAAACTAGCCATAACCATAATCCTAGTTCTTACATTACCCATAATCCTAACACTAGCCATAAACCTCCTCCCAAAACCTAGCCCTAAATGTAGCACTAAAACTAGCTGCAAGCCTAATCCTAACCTTAGCCCTAGTCCTAATCCTCACACTTGCCTAGCCCTAAACTTAGCTTAAACTCTAACTCTTACCCTAATTGTAACCCTAACGCTAACCCTAACCCTAAAACTTGCCCTAATCCTAACTGTAACCATAGCAGAATTCCTACCTCATATTATTTCCATTACCATAAATATAACCCTAACACTAATGCTAACCCTAGCCCTAACTCTAACCCTAATTCTAACCATAGCCCTGATTTTAACCCTAAAACTTGCCCTAGCTCTAACCATAAACACTTAACCTAAACCTAACCCTAACACTAAACTTAGGCCTAACCCTAACCCTAGTCCTAATCCTAACTTTAACCTAATCCCTAACACTAGAACTAACTCTATCCATTACCCTACACATAAGCCTATCCCAAATGCTAACCCTAGGCCTAAACCTAGCAGTATCCCTAAAGCTAACCCTATACATTACTCTATACCTCACCTGAACACTAAACCTAATCCTATTCATTACTCTAACCCTAACCCTAATGCTAATTTGAGCCCTAACCCTAAACCTTAACCTAAAGTAAAAACTAACCTGGAATTTGACACTAATAATACACCCAGCTCTAAAGCTGACCCTTACCCTAAACCTAACACTTACATTAGACCTTGCCATAAACCTAACCCTAAACATAACCCTAGATATGACATTAGTCCTAGCACTAATTCTAGCCCTTACCCTAACACAAAACCTAGCCCTCATCCTACCCTAAACCTAGCCTTAATCCTAATCCAAAACCTCACGCTGGCTCTATCCCTAATTTTTACCCTCGACCAAGCCCTGATCCTACCTATAAGCCCATCACATCCCCTAAAACTAACCCTAACCCTAACAGTTACACAAACCCTAACCCTAGCCTTAATCATAGGCCTAACATTAACACTAACTCTAGCACTTATCTTAGCCCTAATTTAGCCCTAACCTTAACCCTACACCTAACCCTAGTCCTAACACTAACTCATTCTTACCCTAGCCCTATTTTTATTTCTAACCCTATCCATCACCTTAGCCCTAACCTTATCCCTCATCGTAGCCATAGCCCTCATCCTAGATCTAACCATAACTCTAAATCTAACCCTAAACTTAAGCCTAAACCTCACCCTACCACTAGCCCTAATACCATTGCTAATCCTAAAACTAGCCCTAACCATAGTCCTAGCCCTAAAACAATACCGACCCATTGCTATAACACTAAACCTTAACCTAAACCAAACTCTAATCTTACAACAAGCCATAACCCTACCTCTAATTCAAGTCCTAGGCCTAAAACTAACAATAGCTCTAAATATCACCCTAACCTTTAAGCTAATGATGACACTAGACGAGCCCAAATTCCATCGCTAAAACTAACCCTAATCGTCAACATAGTTCTTACATTGGCCTTAGCCCTAACCCTAGCCTTAACCCTAAAGTAAAATAGCCCTAATATGAGCCCTAACACTAGATTTAACCATAACTTTAACCCTAACCCTAGTCCTAAATCTAACCTAAACTCTAGCACTAAATGTACCTCTTACCCTAAGCCAATCCCTATCCATAAAGTTAACCCTAGTTCTAATCCTAATCCTTAGCCTAACACTATTTCTAGTCCTAACATAAGCACTCATTCTAGCTCTAATTCTAACCCAAATCCTAACCCTAACCCTTACCCTTATTCTGACACTAACACTAATTATAGGTCTAAACCTGAATCTAACCCTAAACCGAAACCTGAAACAAGCCTTATAGTAACCTTATACATAAACCTCACCCTAAAAGTAGCAATAAACCTAAATCAAATCCTAAATCTAGCAATAACTCTAGCCCTAGACCTAAACAAAACTTAGTCCTAGCCCTATCAGTAAACCTTAACCTAAAACAAACAATAAACCTACCTCTAAACCTAACCTCCTCCTAATTCTGGCTTTCACCCTAACCCTAACTCTAACCTGAACACTGACCTTGCCTTTAACAATAAACTATCTCTAATCCTGAGCCTAACCAACATCTAAACTTAACAATAGACCTAGCCATAACTCTAACCCTAATACTAGCCCTAAAAATAACACTAGCTCTTATATTACCCAGAGCCCTAACCCTAGGCCTAAACCTAACACAAAACCTAGATCTTATCCTAGGCCTTAACCTAGCCTTAGGCATAACCCTAACACTACCCTAACCTTAGCCTTAGTCTTAACCCTGAATCAAAACCTAAACCTTACTCTAAATATAACTTACACCTATCCCTAAATCTAACCCTAAACCTAGCCCTAATCCTAACCTTAACTCTAGCACGAAACCTAGCTCTCTAGATATCCATTACCCTAAATATAACACTAACTCTATTGATAACCCTAGGCTTAACCTAAACCCTAAACCTAACCAGAAAACTAATCCTAAACCTAACCCTATACCTCACCGTCACCATACACCTAACCCTCGCTCAAACCCTAACCCTTATTATAAACCTAAACATAACCCTAGCCCTAAGCCTAAATCTCAATCTAATTCTAACCATAAACCTAAACCTACATCTAATTTTATCCAATACCCTAACCCTAACACTACCCCTAATTATGACCGTAGCCCTAATCCTAACCCTAACCCTAACTGTATTGTAATCTTATCCCTAGACCTAACCCTAAACTTAACCCTCGCCCTAGCCCTAAACCTAGCTCAAAACCCAACTCTTACACTAAACATGACCCTAACACTAACCCTAGATCTAACCCTAACCGTAACCCTAACTCAAGACGTATTTCTAACCATAAACCTTGCCCTAAGCTTAGCTCTAACCCTATCCATTATCCTAACCATAACCCTGACCCAAATGCTAACTCTAGACCTATTGCTAACCCTAACCATATCAATTACCCTAAACCTAAACTGAACCCTAAAAAACCTATCATTACCCTAACCATGACCCTAAAGCTAATTAGAGTCCTAACCCTAAACCCTAACCTCAAACAAACTCTAACCCTAAACCTTACCCTAATAATTCCCCTAGCTCTAAACCTGATCCTTACCCTAAAACTAACCATTACACTAGACCTAGCCATAAAATATTCTAAATCTATCCCCAACCGTAACCCTAGACCTGACATTAGCACTAGCCCTAATCCTAGCTCTAACCCTAACACAAACCCCAGGGCTTATCCTAGCCCTAAACCTAGCCTTAATCCTAAACCTAACCCTAACCTTAGGCCTAAACCTAACACTAACCTTACCCTAAACTTAGCCCTAACCTTAGCCCTAATCTTACCCCTAATTTACACCTATCCCTAACGTTAGCCCTAACCCTAGCCCTAAGACTAACTCTAACTCTCATCCTTGCCTCATCCCTAGTTCTAAACCTATACCTTAGTGGAAGAATAATCCTAGCCCTAACCCTAGCCCTATCCTTAGATCTAGCC